>NC_030430.2:13230226-13462726 GCF_001660625.3 Ictalurus punctatus
TGGGAAGACGTGAGGCGGGAATACACACTATATCACATAGGGGCGATTTATCTTAGCCAGTCCATCTACTGGCATGTTTTTGGGAGGTGGGAGGAAATCAGAAAACCTGGAGGAAACCCACATGACACGTACACGATTCTGAGATCAGACTGAGTGGGCAATAGCCTGCTACCCCCTAGAACTAGAACTGATTTGATTTTAAAATGTCAGACACAGTTTTACTTATGATACTTCCCAAAAGCCTATGACACTATTTCTGTTTTATATTCCCATAGTCAAAATAATTTTTTTAATCAAAATATTCCTAAAAAGTCATCACAGTATTGCTCCCTCACTGTGATATTTCACACAAACCTTTTTTTCCCTCTTTTTTTCTTTTTGCATCTGCATGTGTTGTGACTCAAGTGGCAAGCCTTCACAAAAATTCTGACTGTAAAATCAGACTCAGTGTTTCAATATTGATTCATTCTGTTCAATACTGTTTAAACAGTTTATCCACACTATAATAGCAGGACACGTGAAAATATCTGGAACACGGGCAAAGGTATCTTATATTTCCTATTATTATTTATTGAGCCTGATTTGAGATGTTTTTACTCATTTCGAGCTTTAAATGTTTTTAATTCTATTGAGAAACAAGTTTGCTTCTTTCTAGAAATAAATGCTTAAAATTTGACTATTTTAAGTTTAAATTTAATAATCATATAATGTAATAACAGGAAATAATTGATAAATGTAACTATTACAATATTATATTTTCACTTGTCAATATCTTATTTTATGCCACGTACTCTGTTTCCATCCATCCATTTTCTGTACCACTTATCTTGCAGGGTCACAGGGAACCTGGAGCCCATCCTAGGGAGCATTGGGCACATGGTGGGGTACACCCTGGATGGGTGCCAATCCATCGCATGGCACAATCACATTCACACACCCATTCATACAAAACGGACATGCCAATCAGCCTGCCAATCATGCATGTCTTTGTACTGGGGGAGGAAACCGGAGTACCCGCAGGAAACCTCCTCAGCACGGGGAGAACATGCAAACTCCGCACACTCAGGGCAGTGGCTGGAATTGAAACCCCACCCCGGAGGTATGAGGTGAGTGTGCTAACCACTAAGCCACTGTGTGCCCATGTACCCTGTTTAATCAGCTAAAAAACTCAAAATTAAACAAAATTTTGGATGCTTATGGAGCATCAGCACCAAGTCTGCTAGATTCGACAGTTTAATTTAATTTAATTTCATTGCACTGTGCCACCTTACCTACTCAATACACCGCACTCATTATACAATACAGATATAATATTTAACAAATCCATATGCACAGGTCTCCTTAAATGTTTTACTTCTGCTCAGGATTATTAAGTGCTTACAGAATCAGTGCTACTGTATACTGGAGCTTGTTTCATAGTGTTTAGTGTTTACTGTATTCCTTATTTATTGCTGGGGTTCTCAAGCAATTTGCAGCATACCTGGACCCACTCTGATTTATTTTAGAAGATATTCAAAGAACTATCCAAATATTACTCTCATTATTTTAAATGTGTACAATATATTTTTTGTATTTATTTGATATTTACTCCTGAATTTTCAAATTATATAATACATTTTTTTTAAATTTAAGAAATAGAATTAGGATTGACATTATTCATAAATCTATGTTTTTGAGTTATTGAGGTTTGGATTAAACCCATTCATTTCAAGTGACCAGTAAAACACATTAATAACTATAAAACAAACAAAAACAGTCATAATCATAACCAGTCTGATAATTGTGGATTGTGATTTCCAGCACTGTAAAAAGCAAACAAGCAAGCAAGCAAACACTATGCTTCACTGACCCCTGGAACATTGAAAAACAATTGGACCCATGGTATGTTGGGATTACTATATTGTCTATCTACATCTGTCACTGTGTTACTAATCCACTCATCCAATTTTGTTTCTACATTTCATTCCCAACATTACAAATTTTATTTTTAATACTCTATTTTTATACAGCATATACACAGGGTTTTTTTCTTCAGCTTGAGCTATCAATCAAATTATTTATACATTTTTAGGATGCATATAAATGTTGCTACTTCTATTTGAAGTCTTTAGGATCATATGAGCCAGATAAATAAAAATGGTATATTTTCATGTCCAACATAATATATACTCAACAGCATAATAGAGAGCAGAGTTGAGAATAGACGCTTCAGAGAAGAAGATAAATCATGTTATATTAAATAAATGGATCTCATAGTATGTCCAGTAAATTTTGTATTTGTCTATACATCATATACTTATCCTAGTCATGGCTGCAGTGGACCCAGAGACTGAGTGGGATGCCAGTTCATCACAGGGCACTGTGCAAACACTTATTCACGCCTAGAAAATCCATCGACTGGCATGTTTTTGGTAGGAGGAACGAAACCGGAGAGCCCAGTGGAAACCAACACAGACAGAGGGAGAACATGCACTGAAACTCCACATCAACAGTAACCAGAGCTCAAGATCGAACATGCTCTCTATACCTGGGGTGCCACCACAACACCTTATTTGTCTTTACATGACTGAATTAAAAAAAATAAAATAAATAAAAGTAATACCTTCAGGCAGACTTGTACACTCTTAACCCTTGTGCGTCCTTATGGACATTTTTGTCTTTTTCATTTTTTTATGATTATTATTATTATTATTTTATCATTTTGTCTATGTTAATGAAATCAGCATACATTTTGCAAAAGGTGTGTATTTTTATCGGTCCTTTAATACATCACCCTCATTTGCTTTCATAAATCTATTTTAAATTAGGTACACAAAATAGGTACACTCAGGACCTTAAGGACAAAAATTTCCCAACTGAAACCCATTCAAACTGTAATATTTAATACCCGTGACGTTTAAGCATAAAATAGTGGAGTCTGTGTTAATAGGCTTTTATTTTGTTGACAAGGTTTCAAAACACTACTTTAAAAAAAAATCTGAAATGTGTACTATTTTCTGAGGTTTTGCCTATGGAGAAAATACATGCTTTTCCTTTTTTCTGAGTCTGTTGTATTATAGAATACTGCAGACCAACTAAATAAATGATGCAGCTATAACGTGTGATTGTGTTTGTATGGATATCAGAGTTGTGGTTTTTATGTGTGTACTGAAAATTGTGTGTGTGTGTGTGAACAGTTGAAAGAAAGAAATTATATTGTACTAGAAATCACAAATCCCACCCCATGTCTAAGTCAAAGAAGTTTACTGAGCTTTTAAGATTTTTGCATTATGTAAAGAAACTGGCGTTTAAAGGGTTACAATTCTGAAAATGAATGAATGTTTAGTTATTATGATTAGAACTGATGCTGGTAAAACATCGACGTCAGTGAAAGTGGGAAAAATATTAATATATAATATTTTTATGAAGATTTTGGGCATGGACATTTTGTCCTCTATGGACCTATGTATAACTTTTTTTTTAATTGACGCACAAGAGTAAAATATAAATGTTGTTCAATGGTTCATTATAGAACTTTACAGCACCAAAAACCATTTTTCATGAGTTGAGCTATATGATTCTTTGAAGATTAAAGGAGTTCATTATGTTTCATTATAAGTTCTTCAGAGCAGTGTATTTGTTCTTCAAGGTATCATCCCTTAACAGGTTAACATGAAACCTATAAAGTGGGACTGGAAACGGTTCTCCTGGCATCACTCTTAAGAACCTTACTTTGGTTCTTTAAAGCACTAACTAAGGGTTTTTAGAGAACTTATGGTTCCTTGTGGTTCATTAAAGCACCAGTAATAGATTGTTCTCCAAAAGGTTATTTGCGCAATTTAAAAGGATTCTCCTATGGAATCAGGCTGAAAAACCCTTTTTGGTTCTAATTAGAACCTTTATATTATACAGTCTTACCGCAACCAACTATCTTTTTATCAAACAATGTTACTTTAATTCGATAACACATACACGTCACAAACACATTTTCAAAAGCATGTCATCAATTTGGATTAGACTCCCAGGACACACACACACACACACACACACACACACACACACACACACACAAACACACATAGAGGCAGAGAGGTACTGGAATATATCAGTCCACTGTCTGTCAGCGTAATGAATCTAATTTTGAACAGAGCAGCCCACCAACCCACAAACAGTAGTACACATAGTGGCTGGTGACATAATAATTAGCTATGACAGACAGGTGGAGTCAATAAAACACAGCCAAAAAAAATAAACAGACAAGAGTGTGGATACCAGAATATCACCAACTAATGTAAAATGTTCCATTTCATCCTACAGAAGCAGAAACAGTCAAACATTTGTATAGTTAATAGTAAAACCATAACAAGACCAAAATAGATCTTCAACAATCCTCCAGTAAAATCATGTTATTTCTCCTTCATCTGACTTTTAAAACCAGTACAGACACTTTATTTTAATTCATTTTGGTGATAGCTAATCAAGCCAAGCTGAGATCTGCTGAATGCTTCATTTTTAATGAACAGGTCATGATCCTGTGAATGCATATCAACCTCCTGTTAAATGTACACATGGGAGAGTTGGCCAGTGACTGACGGCCTAATTGCACAGTGTGCAGTAAGCACATTTTTAGCATAAGGCTAATTAACCCGCCATGGAATAAGTAAAGCCCTATTAGCACTCCAGAGTGGATCAGCTAATAACCTGAAGCAGCACAGATCGATGCCTGATATTAGATTATCTTGCTTTAAATACATGATAGCCCAAAGATGTTTTTAAAAATACATTTAATAATATTATTATTAGTCCATGGACACCTACATTTTTACTCACTTATACCCAGTTGCTAAAAATGCTAGCAACACATTATTCATTTTACTACCTTACTCAAAGGATGTTTTGACTTTTAACCTCCTTCTCCTTTCTCTGCTTCACCTTTGCTGCTCTGCTGTCCATGCTAATGAGGCTAGCTCCCAAAAGAGAAATGAAAAGGAGAGAAAGAGTGAAGAATAAAAGTATGCGGTTAAAAGGCAAATGCTACTTTAAAAAGCCCTGGTGTCCTTGTCTATTTCTCTTTGAACAACTAGCCTGCACACTGTGCGCAAGATAAGCAAAATATAGCCAGGCCTTTTCTCCTCCATCAGCAAAATGAAAGGAGAAAAAAAAAGAATAAACAAATTTATCATTTACAGTGATGCTGAGGAATCACAGAGGCCCTTCCTTGTGGACTCCTTTCTTTTCAATACCCCTTGTTGTTCTTAGAGAGCAGATTAACCCAGGCAAAGTCAGGGACTTTATTTTCCCAAGCTCCCCTGGGGGCTTCATGGCTGACTCATTCCATATTTACTGTGTAATTGATTATTTTAGTGCATTTTAATCTTGCTTGCTCTTGCCTGCATCAAGAGTAAGTCGCTTTGGATAAAAGTGTCTGCTAAATGAATAAATGTAAATGTAAATGTAAAGAGGCTTAGGTCATACAGCACTCTTCCACCATTTACAGCATTTAGCAAATGCTGTTATCCAGAGCGTCTCCTCATTGTAGTTAATGTCTGACACCACATTATAAATCTGGGATTCTTTTTTATTTAAAATAAATAAATAAAAGTGTATAATGAATGCACTGTATATTGGAGTTGAAATGAAATAATAAATGTAGGAACTACAGCACTTATTTATGGGGGCACATAAATAAGTGTGTGTGTGTGTGTGTGTGTGTGTGTGTGTGTGTGTGTGTGTGTGTGCCCCCCATTTAAGAGTTACAAGGGCTAAATGGCATGGTTATGGTGGAATCAGAGAATATTGCTGTCCCAATTTGCATACCATCCATACTAAATAGTATCCGAGATGAGAATTACTATGTCCCAAAATCGTAGTATGTTGAAATGAGTATCCCAAAGGTACCTGGTGGTCTACTATTTCCAGTAGATTTTTTAAACATGGTGGATGATGGATGGATCTGTGGACACTTTTTCAGCTAAGGTTTCCCACAACTTCTTATGTGAGGGAGGTGGATATCTGTGACAGTTTGTTTTGATGAATTCAAGAATGCATTTTAGAGAGGTGTAAATGAAATGTGGAAAATAAATCAAGGGAATGATCAGTTAAATGAAATAGTATAAATTATATAAGGAATAATGAATGAAGAAAAGCTGAAATGCAATGAGGAGTTTGTTTACAGTGGCAACAACATTCTCTTCTGTTACACAATGTTTATGTCTCAGTACTTGCATTCTCTTTTAATACACACTCGAAAGTATATACATTTTCTTCACAAAATGAGTACATACTTTTAGTACATAGTATAAGTATGCCAATTAGCATGCAGGATTAGAGATTAAACTAACAGCTGTCATTAATTTTAGTCATCAACACTATACGCAATATGTGAAATGTGAGACAGTTTTATTAGGTAGGACCAATGTTTTTTTCAGGCTGTTTTATGTGTGGAAAAATTTAAAATACAGATATTACCTGCAGTGCCATAGCGCACTCATGTGGCTAGAAGTAAATCTGGGTGAGTTGTATAGTATAGGAGTTTTTGTCTGTATATTTAGTATGTTTTTTCCCCCCTCAAAATACAATTTGGTTAATGTAAATATGTAAACAAATAGGCTACATGCTAGTCCAACGTGAAATTGTCCCTGTTTATAAGTATTACATTAACCTTCTGGTAATTGAGACAGGCCTAACTATTCATTATAATATCAGCACTCTTGGCCAATCCTACAGTACACAATGCCTGTTCAGTAATTTTTGTTGCACTCTAGTCTATTTAAACCTGAGTTCATACTGCACTTGTATTTGTTCTTAGCTCTCTCTTAGTATCAGAATTTTTAGCTTGCTAGTTTGGTCGCAGCAGTGCCATTTAGCTATGTTTTATATATACCCACAAAGCAATGCTGAAATCCCCAAAGTGAGAGCAAAAAGGATATTGATTGCTTTGTCATGAACCACACCAGATATAATATTTTTCTGTAAGTTGTTCACACACACACACACACACACACACACACACACACACACACACACACACACACACACACACACACACACACACCAGAGACTAGGCATGCATTTTTAATCTTTCCAAGTGTTTATTTGTGAGTTAACATAACACGGTCAGATTATAATTCAAATGTCAATGACCCTTTTCTACAACTGCTTAAGCACGATTTGGAAAACAGGGCTCATTTTGTCAAAACAATTCACACAATTCACACAACCAAACACACAAGTAGCAGAACACCTCAGATCGGTGGCTTAATGGTTGGCATGTTCACCTCACACCTCCAGGGACCAGGGTTTGAGTCCTACTGGGGCCATGTGCATGTGGAGTTTGCATGTTCCCCCCATGCTGTGGGGGTTTCCTCTGGTTTCCTCCCCCAGTCCAAAGACATGCGTGGTAGGCTGATTGGTGTTTCTAAAGTGTCTGGAGTGGGTATGTGATTGTGCCCTGTGATGGACTGGCACCCTGTCCAATGCTCCCTGGGATAGGCTCCAGGTTCCCTGTGACCCTGAAAAGGAGTAAGTGGTAGAAGATGGATG
Organism: Ictalurus punctatus; assembly: GCF_001660625.3. Lineage (NCBI taxonomy): Eukaryota > Metazoa > Chordata > Actinopteri > Siluriformes > Ictaluridae > Ictalurus > Ictalurus punctatus. Next base: position 13,237,748 of record NC_030430.2, read on the forward strand.
GGCAATTTTGACACCGTATGGTGCACACACATGGTTCATACCATCTATTTCTGTTTGAACCAGTTAGACACTGCTGTGCTCTAAAACACCTTTAACATTTCTACTTTTCTAATGATATAGTCTGATTTTTTTCAGATAATGTTAGAATAAAGTACTTGACTATATTGACCAAACAAAACAGACAAGATCAGTACTGCACATTGATGAAAATATTTATTTCTCTCCACATTGTAAAATCAGTCAATCAAAAAAAAAAAACCTAAGCATCATCTCTTTGCCTAGCTGGATCTGACCATAGCACTTCGTACACATCACAGGCTAAGTCCTCTCTCGCAAGACAGCTAGGGAAGAAACTTCTTGAATTGTGAATCAACCTTGTATAGACCCTGCATCAATTAGGTCACAGGCCTCCTCCGTGGCTTGAATGAAAAGTATCCTGATATAAGGTGGGAAAAAAATCCTCAGTGAGGTTAAGGAAGGGAGAGTATAGTGGGATGTACTGGAGTGAAAATTGTGGACTTGAATGAAACCAGTTTTGGCCAAGAGCAGATCGGTGGAAAGATATACATTGTCCCAGATGACAATGTATCTCATCTGCTCTGCATCCCTTTGATCTTCTGCTGTGATGATGTTGTGTAGCCTCTCTAAAAATGTGAGTATGTGGGCTGTGTTGTATGGACCTAATTTGGCATGGAGATGGAGGACTAAATTGTGCGTGATTGCATTAAAATTTAAAATAGTTCTGTGGCCAATGATGTTTCTCCCTGTTCTTCTTACTTTTGTCAAGATAAACCCTGCCTCATCTATGAAGATAATTTCACATATGATTGCATCAGCATCAATTAGCAAAAGTCTCTGAAAAAAAGACAACATTGTGTAGTTCAATATAGGCCTACTATAAATTTACATGTAAAAAGGTTCTGTGTGCAGTGCACAATACTGCAGTCTACATTACTTACCTGCACATATTCATGCTGCAGGTCTTTTACTCTCTCAGAATTTCTTTCAAAAGGGTACTCGGTAGAGTTGTTTCATCTGTATGTAATGTTTTTTAAGGATTCTAAAAATGGATGAATTTCAGAAAAGGTCAGTGGAAGTATAATTATGATTTCTCCATATATAACTTCCCCAGACATAAAAAAAAAAAGTGTCCCAAAGTTTGATTTTATTTACTAACTGCTGCTACGGGGAGAAACAGGATTAATGAATCAGGATCAAAGGGATCAATCAGGATCAGTGATTTGAGTTCAGTTCTAATAAAGAAGTCAAAAACTGTAATAGATGATGCTGTTTCTGAAGAACCAAAATCTACAATGGGACAAAGTGAGGTGATGAGCATCAGAGGTGGGTAGAGTAGGCAAACATTTAAGTACAATTTAAATACAAGTAAAACTACTTATAAAAAATAATTACTTAAGTAACAGTAAAAGTAATAATGTTAATAACTGTTTTGGTGACTACTCAAGGAGCAAGTCACTAGTTATTTCAGATCTGATTAAAATGAAGGAAAAATCCTGAATTCCGGAAATGGAGAACTGTAAGTCACACCTCTCCTTGAAAGGCTGTCTGTTCTGTTTATATGATATAAAACCTGGGTTGACGATTAAGCAGCATATCACAGTCCTGTGATAGTTACAATAACACACAACATGTCATTTTCAACACATAATCCCCCCCCCCCCCCCCCACACACACACACACACAAAAAAAAAAAAACCCAGATGACTGTCTTTATTTTCACAACATGTTAACAACACAAACCTGTCATCAACTGCATTTAAACAAGACAATAGAGAACAAAATAACAGACCATGGAACAGAACAGAAGAGAAAGTGTGTGTAGAGAGAGAGAGTGAGTGTTTGTGTGTTAGTTTGTTTATGTGTGTGCGCGTCGGTCATTATCTTCCAGGACCACATTCAGACTCGTGAGGATCGCGAGACTTATGACCTCATTATACGTGATATAAACTAATTATTAAAACTACATGTAATCATTAACATTTAACAGCAACAGTGAAACACCACAGAATGTAGCAAAGTAAAAGTACATTTCTGTGATTAAAAATGAACTTGAGTAAGAGTATCAGTATGGCCAGTTAAACCTATTCTTAACAGTACTTTTTTTCTCTCAAAAAAGCTACTCAAGTAAATGTAATGCGTTAATACCCACTTCTGATGAGCATGGGAAGTGATTGAGAGAAGATGCTATAAAGTCAGAAATTTGTCCAGTGACATCATGGACTATGTTTCACAAAAACAAAGACAAGGACTGACATATGAAGACTGACAACACATTTACAGACATGTAGACATGGTTTTCAGTGACTCTAAGACAGTATATTTAAGTTCATAAAAAAAATTGGATAAACTCAATCTTAGTTGCATAGATAATCCGTTGTAAGATGCAAGATTTGAGTCTACATTAATAATTTGCATTAAGATCAGGTTGTAGTAGCCTGTAGTAGCTAAATTATTTTTGCTTGCTAGTTAATTATCTAGAAAATGTTTCTACTTTTACATGACTCTCATTTGCACATTGAAGGTAATTGCACACACAAACTGTCCAGAATATCTAGGGAAATTCCACTGAACTTCTACCTAGGCGGAGTCTAGCCATAAGTCCAGGAGGTAGAGACTAGCTGGATAAGTGTCCTGTTTTGTACTGTACAGTGTTGTGCATGTTAAGGATTAAAATTACTTTTGGTACATCATGTGATCCACGTCATACGCAATTTTTTGGAAAGAGGAGACGTCACAAGGGCAATAATAAAACCGAGGCTTTCACTTTAGTTACAGACATGGATGATCTGATTGCAAGACATGAAAAGTTCAAGAACATACTGCATTTCCACCAGAGGGTGATACAGCAAGTTAAAGACATTCCTAATCAATCCATGTATGCATTGCAAAATCAATGCACTGTATAATTAGGGCAATCCAAGGATAAAAAAGGTACCTGTACTTTGGCTTCGATGGAGGACACACTCCACGTGATTTACGTTTACATTCTCCCTTTCTCCTTCCTTCACTGACACAGATGGGCAGTGTGAATTGAATTCTGCAATCAGTGTGTTTAATGTTTCTTTGATTAGATTAGAGAAAAAATTGTGTGTGTGTGTGTGTGTGTGTGTGTGTGTGTGTGTGTGTGTGTGTGTGTGTGCGTTTGTGGAGCATATAGAACCCCAAGATATTTTTCTGTCAAACTCACATTAAGATGCAATAGAGGTCAGCCTGGGGTGAATGTGTGTGTGAGAAGGCAATGATAGTTTCATTGATATTTTATTTTACTGATGTCCACCATAATACATTTTTAAAAGATTGTTGTAAAAATATATATTTGTTGTATATAAGTAGTCTGTTATCAAGAGCACAATACCACATGGGCATATTGCACCTTCAGAGTGCAATCGTTCTGTCTGTACAACAATTTACAAGATAAAGATGCATATGTATTCGGAGGTTAACTCTGGTTATTTTTGTATTAGCCTTAGTTTTCTTTTATATACATGCACATGGACAAATTACCAATCAGCAATCAATAGCAAAGTAAAGTGTCACTTCACCTTAAGAAATATAACCATATGCTACAGTAAGGACAATTCACATTTACTGAAACGGTGCTGAATGCCTGCCAGGTGAACACACTGTTGAAATTGGACTGATGTTTTTCTCATTGTATTCCATAAAATCTTCTAGATGTTCATTAATGAACTGAACTGAACACCATCCCACTCCCCTTGTAATTTTTGCACATTTATGTATTGACAACCACTATGCTCTTTACATTGCTGCTAAAGCAAAATCACTGCTATGTCCACATACGTTGTAAGCTAATCTTCTGAATACTATGTTATGTTTCTATTCACAGCATTTTTATTGTTATACTTTTGCATCATCTTTTTGCACTTCCTGTTATATCGAACTGTGTACTGGCCAGCGATACACTGTCACTTTGCCCATTGTCCTGTTTTAGTAGTTATTGTATTGTCTTGTGTTTGCACATGCACTTTATGTAGAATGTATAGGTCTCATTTAGTTCTATGTAATCACATGTGGTTAATGTGTTTTATGTAGCACCATGGTCCTGGAGGAATGTTGTTTTGTTTCACTGTGTACTGGACCAGCTGAATATGGTTTAAATTTCAAAAAGCCACTTGACTTATGATAAATTGCATACATAAACACAGGGATTGCTGAAAACTAATCCATTAACTTAGGGCCTTGGTGGCCATAAAGTCTTCCAGCACCTCCCTCTTTACTTAATCACTATAAGTGTATTATAAGCACCTACAACAAGGCTGTCTTAGGTGGGAAATGAACCTGGGTATCTCATTTACAAAGTCACCAAGTTTACTGGCAGAGCCAAAACTCCATCCGGTGGCCTTCTTCTCGCGGAAGCTTTCCCCCGCCAAGAGAAACTATGATGTGGGAAATCGTGAACTCTTGGCAGTTAAGTTAGCGCTGGAAGAGTGGAGACAATGGTTAGAGGGGGCTACACATCCATTTGTCATCTTCACAGACCATAAGAACCTGGAGTACCTTCGCACTGCAAAGCGACTCACACCCCGCCAGGCCCGATGGGCCCTATTCTTCACCAGATTTCATTTCACGTTATCCTACAGACCCGGGTCCAAGAACACAAAAGCTGATGCTCTGTCTCGTCTCGACCAGACAGAACGAGTCAACGAGCATGAGGAGTACATCATTCGTCCTTCATGTGTTATCAGTGCGCTAGAGTGGGAGCTGGATGCGGAACTAGAGCAGATTCCCCAGTCCCAAGTACCCGTAAAGTGTCCTCCGAACAAACTATTTGTACCCGAAGAGTACTGCCAAGAACTCATCATCTGGGCACACACGGTACTCGGTACAGGACATCCAGGAACACAACGCACACACCATCTCCTAGAAGAGAAATACTGGTGGCCCAATATGGAAGGAGATATACACAAGGTGGTGACGTCCTGTTCATCGTGCGCACAGAGTAAAGTACCTCGGACTCTCCCAGCTGGGAGGCTCAAGCCCTTACCTATACCCGAACTCCCATGGTCACACATATTTGTAGATTTCGTAACAGACCTGCCTAGATCCCAAGGAGATATCACAGTTCTAGTCACAGTGGACCGGTTCTCCAAATCCATACGTTTCATTCCGTTACCCGCTCTCCCCACTGCATTCAGGACAGCCGAACTTCTATTCCAGCATGTGTTCAGGTATTACGGCATTCCGGAGGAGATTGTCAGTGACAGGGGCCCGCAGTTTACCTCCAGAGTGTGGTCCAGCTTCATGACCAAGATGGGAGTGACAGTGAATCTCACCTCCGGTTATCACCCACAAGCCAATGGACAAGCCGAACGAGTCAATCAGGAACTGGGGCGATTCCTCCGTACTTTCTGTGCCAATAACCCAGAGGATTGGAGCAAGTTCTTGCCATGGGCCGAGTACGCCCAGAACTCACTACGTCATTCGGCTACCAATCTCACCCCTTTCCAGTGCGTGCTCGGTTACCAACCTCCACTGTTCCCGTGGAACGCAACCCCCACCGCAGCTCCGGCCGTTGACCACTGGTTCAAATGTAGTGAGCGTGTCTGGGCTGACACCCACCGATGCCTGAAGGAGACCACAGACATGTACAAACACAAAGCAGATCGCCGCCGCAAAGAACACCCTAATTACCAACCAGGCGATCAGGTATGGTTGTCCACCAAGGACTTGAGACAAGCTCATGGCTGTAAAAAACTAGCGCCAAGATACACTGGACCATTCAAGATCCTCAAGCGAGTCAATGAAGTCACCTACCATCTGGAACTGCCACGACACAGCCGCATCTCCCCTTCATTCCACGTATCACGTCTCAAACCTGTTGTCAACGGTCCTCTAGCCACCGAAGTACCAGCTGAAACTCCTCCGACCCCTCTGGTAATTGATGGACAACCGGCTTACCGCGTCAAGAACATCCTCAAATCTAGACACAGGAGGGGCAAGCTGGAGTATTTGGTTGAGTGGGAAGGTTACGGACCTGAGGAACAGTGCTGGGTTCCCAAGCAGGATATACTGGATCCATAGCTTACCAAGGACTTTCACGTCAATCATCCTCATCTCCCAGGTCCACGACCCCGGGGGAGGCCAAGAAAGAACTCAGCTCCCGGAGTGAGCCCTTTGAGGGGGGGGGTTCTGTCACAGCTCGGTCCGATCAGAACTCAAATTCCCAAGATGCAATACTCACTTCTCAGGCACGCATGCGCTCAGCATCCCCGGAGTTCTGATCAGACACACCTGGCACCAATCACACACACACACACTAGTACTTAGGGAAGACATCCACCCAGAATCTACGCGAAGTATACGCTCAGTAGCTTAGTTCTCTGCGTTACCAAGCCGTTCTAGTTCGTTTGTTTCTCGTGGTCCTCGACCCTTGTTTTCAGTCTCGACTACGCTTTCTGGATATCCCCGTGTGTATTGTTCGCCCGATCTCTTGACCCTTGCCTACTCTACGACTACGTTTCTTGAACTTCCCGATCCTACGCTCTTCACCCGCCTCCCGCTCCTGCTTCCGTACCATTTCGAGGTTTTGTGACAGTTATGTCCAATTTCCCTTGAGGTGACAGAGCATCACTGGGGAAGATATGAAAGGTCTGGTCAAATGTGTGAGTCACAGACTTTCTTTTTTTTTAAAAATTTTTTTATTATTTTTTTTTTTACAGAGAATTGGGAGCAAATAACAAAACATATCTATTTTAATTTGTTTATTTACATACAGTGAAATTGTGGATGCATATATAAAAAGAATTGTACACCACAAAAGAGAATTAATTTCCCAGAAGAGAATTAAAGCTGACATTCCACTTTTTTTGTTTATCCTCAATGCAATTCTTAGAGTGGTGCAGCACAGGAACAGCTAAATAATAAATAAATAAATAAATAAATAAATAAATAAATAAATAAATGTGTCATTGTTTACAAATGTGCCAATTACTTACAGACTGCAGTATAACTCTAAAGCTGAAGTGCACTCAGTAAACTGAATGTAATTGGAGTTAAACCTGCCTTCAGGCTTAAGCATAGATTAAGTATTGGATTGCTCTTTTAAAACCGGTTGCTCTTTAAATCAATACAAATCAATGTTGTGATTCTGAATGAAGTACAGGATAATCCATTAAATTAAAGGCTAATGTAATAGTTGGTGCAGGAATTCAGTGTGCTGCTGAAGTGGCATGTAGCGCTGGTCTGCTGCAGTGTTTCCTACACTGCAGTCATTCCCATCAGAATGCAGCAGGATATACCAGACCACCTATTGTGATGTATATATTGTTTTCTCTCTAATGGAAAGGTTCCTAATGAGAAAAACATAGCTATTGAGGTGATATGTAAATCACTCACACTCACACACATACATACGCACACACACACACACACACACACACACACACACACACACACACACACACACACACACACACACACATATGCCATAGTTACGAGTATACAACACAATTCTAAGATAAACACAATCCCACATTAATCTAATCATTTAAAGAAACGCTCTGCACCGCAGTTCTCATTTTGGGTTGCATATGACTGCTAGTCATCTAGAAGTGAAGACCCCTAGAAGATGCAGGAAAGAGTAAAGAACAGCTGGAGAGAGAGAGGTAAAGACGAGCTCAGGATTCACTCAAGGGCTATAGAAGCTCATGTGATGATGCTTACATATAACAAATGTACAATGATGCAAACAAGAGGAGCTGCAGCTAGATGTCTGCATGTATATGAGCCCATTTCTGTGGCATAAGCAAGCAAAAGAACATATCTGAAGCACATTTTTACACACACACACACACACACACACACACACACACACACACCAATTCGATCCACCTCTTTTTCTTCCATGCCTGTTCAAGGGACCAGCAAAAAGCTATGTGAACGAATCAGGGTTTCAAATATTAATGTAAACAACAAAAATCTGCTAGACACATGGTATTTATTGTGATACACTATATTATTAACCTCTATGGTACAGCACTGCAACCTGCCTGTTCCAAATAGCAGCCAGTAGAGGGAGACTACCAACAATCTCAAACCAACTGTAGTTTTATTCATTCTAATTAATTCAGAGTAGAGGGCAAACCCTCTGTTTATAGTGTACACACATTTTATTAGGTCTCTCCTCATGATTCTTCGCAATGACCATAACTCTACTTTAGTAACTGCTTTATTGAAAAATGGGGGTGGCACCATGGTGCAGTGGGTAGTGTTGCCACCAACAGTGGGTTTCCTCTGGGTCCCCTGATTTCCTCCCACATTTGAAAAACTTGCTGGCTACACTAAATTGCCCTAGGTGTGAAAGTGCTCATCAATGCATGTGTGTGTGTATGTGTGTATGTGTGTGGTGCCTTGCAATGGATTGGCTGTATTCCTGCCTTGTGCGCAGTGTTCTCAGGATAAGCACCAGATCCAACATGATCCTGGCCAGAGATGATACTAAAAATTAGTATGAATTTCAGAGTCCTTGACACTTTAAAACTTTTTGGATTCAGTCATGTTAACATTAAAGCAGTGGGACATGTGACTGTATTTTATGGGGAATATGTGAAAAAACAGAGCAGAAGGACACAGAGAAATAGAAGGAGAGGGAAAGCGAGAGAGATAGAGAGGGGGTTGCTGGCGAGAGACAGAGTGCTGACTCTAGCTTAGCACAGCACAGCTTAGCACTCTCACTTTGCCTCTTTCTTAATCACTGCATTGATTCCCGAAGCTCAAGCCTAGAGAGAGAGAGAGGGAGAGAGAGAGAGAGAGAGAGAGAGAGAGAGAGAGAGAGAGAGAGAGAGAGAGCTGGTCAGAAGGCCAACAGTCCTTGACTGCAATGGAACCTGCAATCTCAATGTGTTATATAGTGCCCAATGAAATCTCTGTTGGCCAAGGGAACGTTCAAAATTATATATAACATTTCCAGCAATTAATTTTCATGATAACATTGCCCTAAAATAACTGCATAAATCATTTTCATAGCAAATGTGCTTACAGCAGCGATTGCAGTCAATAAATATTAGTAGTCTAATTAGTTTTAGTGGGACAGCAATTAAATATTAGTACCACATGTAATTGAATTAAACACCTAATTCACCAACATTAAACAGCAAGGGAGACACATAATCGAAAGGTGTATCCTAATATAGTCCATGTGCAATAAAATATTCCAGTATTTTCTCAACATATATTTCAGAAACAATTTCTTTAATACCTTTTCTGATAGTATAAAAATTAATAATGAGTTCTCTTGCCCTCTGAATATTAAGTGTTTTATGGAAACGCTGTTTAAACACATGCAGTTTACTAATTGGATGATCCCTTTGGGCTGAGCACCAAGGTTGTGTATTTGACCACTGACCTATTCAGTACCAGTCCAAAGGATTATACACAAACTACCTTCAATTACTCTTCTCTAAGTAATTATGGGTAGATAGTCAAATAATCATACTCAGATATGCACTTTGTCTCTGACTGAAACATTAAAAATACAAACAAATCCATCACAATGGTTAGTAAATGGACCTGGTGCAAAAAGCCAGCGTAGAACAACATTGCTGCAAACCGAAAGTCAATTATGCATGCTCCTATGGGTTTGCGTTACACACTACTGCTGCATTAAAGTAAGCTGCCTCATGTGTTTCACCAGTCCTGCAAAGCTGCTGCAGGAGTGTCTCTGGCTTTAAGAGGGAGACAAGTCAGCAGCAGTGTAAAATTGGTCTAAATAAAGCTGGGGTTATGGCATGAAAACTGTTCACCAAATTCAACCCAATGCAACCAGAGGAGAGGTTTATGACCATGGGTGGTTGTATTAATGGTCTTGCAGGGCAAACTGAACCTACTGCCAACATACTATCCATCAGATTATTGCTGTTAACAAATTTTTTAAAGAAGATTATTTATTATTTTTCTAGAACTGAGCACAACAGCACAGCCAGCATAAGAAAAATACACAGAATGGTATGAAGAAGCAAAGTTGGTGCTGATTTATTTGTTGCCCAGACTGTATCTTCAAGTAGCCTATCAGTGATTGTTGCATCAGCTGATAACACAGAGTGAAATGCTGCATAGATTTTTTAAATCTCCATTTGTCTGTAACACATCATCAGCAGCGAGATGAGATGGATGGCTTACTTCAATTCAATTAAATTGTATATGTATAGCGCTTTTAACAATGGACATTGTCACAAAGCAGCTTTACAGAAATCTGGATATATAATTTATATTGACACCTAATAATGTTTCTTTATTATCCTCTTTCCCCAAAATGCCTTCGGAGGACAAATAAAAAAAGTAGATAGACTAAGCACACATTGTTCAATCAAAGGACAAATGACAAAAAGAGAGACAACAGAACAGTAAATTTAGCGTTAATTGGTTTGAACAAAAGAGGTTCAACTTTCCTGTTTACCACATTTGGTATTCAGCAGAAACACAGCATAAAGACAGTAGAGTGTTACAGAGTTGTAGCTTATGTGTTTAAGTTTGTGTATGCCTTATATTTTGCCCCACATCATTCTTATGGTGCCATCGATGAGTCCTTGTGATATAACATTTTGCTTAACTCTAATAGTTTCACTGTGGACCTATTGATAAATATTAGATTTTAGCCCTAACGTCTAGTATTACCACGAGTCATAACTAGTTATGACAGCATTCACTAAGGAAATGTCCGCTTCCATGCAGAGCAAATATGGCATTTAATAGAATGGAGCTAAAGCAAATAAAGAGAATCTATTTATAATAATAATAAATAATAATTAATCTTGTTTGTGTTTACTTGGAAATTTGAGTGATCTTATTCATACATGTATTTGTGATGTGTGTGAATGAGGGATTTTAGTCTGTTCTGTGGTGAATGTTTATGGGATGGTCAGAGGAGTGAGGACAGAAAGAGAGAACATATAGATTCTGCAGGGACCAAATGACCTGAAAAATGTGAGGTAAGACTCTACCCTCATGCACATTTCAAACAAGGGGGGGCATGGGATAAGAAGTGGGAGAGAGAGAGAGAGAGAAAGAGAGAGAGAGAGAAAGAGAGAGGCAATAGGATGTGATGCAGATGCAGTGCTCTCTATATCCCATATCTCACGTCACTGTAGTGGAAACATAAGAAGCAGAATTCCTTTAGGTAGATTATAAAAGGCACATGTTGAGATTTTCTTCAAAGGAATTTCTTCATGTTTCTTACATAAAGAAGACTTTTTCAAAATAATTATAAGATGTGGAACAATATTCAAGCTGTTAAAAAAAAGCAAATATATATTGCCCTCTTGGTTCACTTCTCTCTCTCTCTCTCTCTCTCTCTCTCTCTCTCTCTCTCTCTCTCTCTCTCTCTCGCTCACACACACACACACACACACACACACACACACACACACACACACAATAACATATATACAACCACCAGCCCTTCAGAAGACACTTGCCCTAAAGAATGTTATAAACTCCAAGCTCAAGCTAATTAGAACGAGAGAGAGAGAGAGATGTGGGTGACATTTGCATTCCACCAGCAATATAATCAATGCCTGCTGGTGTCCTGCTAATTTGTGTTTCAGCTGTTTGAAGCCCCAATGGGACTCCATGATGGATCCATTCTGCATTGACTACAATTCACCCAGGTCACTGGTGTAGCACCAAAAACGAACGTTCGCCTTCAGCTTAGTGGAAGCTTTGCTTGCAAACCATCCAGCTGTATCAGCCAAGAGGATGGAATAAAAAATGGGTCTGTCTCAAACTTGACACATGATATAAGGGTACACTCAGAATCAAGAAACGTTAACGACTTACCTATTCTCATGTAAAAAGGGTAGGAATTGCAATCAATTCATTGGATTGCATACACATTTAGCCTTAAGATGGATACTAATTCTGTCACAAACCCATAACCTTTCCTAGCTTTGATGTGTTTATTTTATTATTTTTTCCTTTGCTTTCCTTCTGCTTTGCCTGGTGGAAGTCACAGTGGCAACAGGCTGAGAAGGTCAACACAGATTTCTCTATCTCCAGCAACAAAATACGCCTAGGTGATTCCCATATGCTCCCATGGCAACAGTGAAATATAATCTCTTGAGAGGGTGCTGATTTTTCCTCAGGGTCTTTGTCCAATGGAATGTGCCTACAGTTCTAGAGGGTATCCATATAGGGATCATCCTTGTAAGGTACCCTCACCACCTGAACTGTCTCCTCTCAATTCAAAGCAGCAACGACTCTACTCCAAGGCACTCTTTAATTGTTGAATTTCTCACTCTATTACAGAGATCAAGCCCAGTAACCCAACAGAGGAACCTCATTTCTGAAACCTGTATTCATGATCTTATCTTTTCAGTCACAACCAACATCTCATGACCATAGGTGAGTAGAGGGATGGTGATTGACTGGTAAACAGAAACCTTTATGTGCAAACTGAGCTTCGGCTACTGCTTCAACACCACAGACCTGATTTTCATCCCAGCCGCTTAACACCCAGAGGCTGAATGCTTCAGTGAAGTTGCAGTTGAGTCCACGTTGTAGTAAAAGACAACAAAACTTTTTTTCTCCCCCATTTCCCCCCAATTTGGTAATCTGCCAATTCCCAGCCACAAGTCAGTCCTCTCCTTTCACATGATCGCTAACAACTGGGAGGATTAAGGCTTCCTTCAGGTCAAGTAAAGCCAACTGTCACATCTTTCTGAATTGCTGTGCATGCTGAACACACTTGGAGGAAAGTGCTGACTGCCCTCTTCCACATATATAAGCTCACAGTTGCCCATGATTGTTTAGTGTCACACTGATTGAAAGAACATGGCAATTTTTTTTTTCTCTAGAACTCCCTGCCATGGAAATCTGCAATCTCCTGATGATAGGGCAAACTACTGTGCAAATTTTAAGGTGTTGCCTACGTATCCACAAAATAAAGAAAAACTATGAATTAAGCCACATTTCCACCAAAATTACCTAGAACACTTAGTCCCAGGAACTTTTTTCAAGGGACCAATTGGTTCCTCCAGACCTTTGTTGTCTGCATTTCCATCATGGTCTAAGGTACCTTGAAGATTAGGCAAATTAGTCCAGTGATGTATGACTGCGCACAACTGCTCCTTCCAGCCCAAGATTAATTTTCTTTTGGTCCTGTTTTAATTTCTTGATCTTTTCTCTGCACTGTTTTCCAATGTGAACAATGCCCCACTGAAAAAGTATTCTTTTTCATTGTGGGTCACCGTTTCCAGTTCCCGCTGTATTTTGTGCTTTGCATAAATACTTAATAAGGCCTGAACCTCATCGTCGGTTCATCAGTCATATTTTTTAAGAAACTTGATTCAAATCATAACAAACAACTGTTTGCACTGAGGCTTATTTCTTTCTTTTGTCAGATCAGCGCCATAGCGGCTGGGGCTGAATCTCAAATGATGCTTTGTTCCCTACGGGGGGCCCTATGTTATGTCGACAGTAATTCTTCTTGCAGCCTAGGTAGTGCACTTTATGATTAGTAGGAGTTTATTTGGGATGCAGCCTGAGTTTTTGCCAGTATAGTGAGGGCACAATGTGGTGAGCAGAGCTGAAATGGCTCACATCTTTTTATTTTTGGGTTAATGTTTAGATGCACTCCGGTGTCCTGCTTATGTGGTTCTTAAGTTGATATTGACAACACGAGTTTTAAAAATTAGGCTATTTGATTTAAACGGTAAAAGCATTGTTTAAATTCAAGCCAGATAGCTATTAGCTATGAGTGATGTAGCATGGGTTAGCTTTAGCTGGCATGGGAAGAGTAGCATGTGTACACACCACAACAGACTTTAAAAAATGGTGGTTGATATAAAATGCTGCATGCACCCAAACAATCAGCATGTTCAATGCCCAAGTCTCACCCCCAAAGTTCCTGGACTTTAAAAAAGTACCAGCTCCCAAGCAGGGACTTAACTAGGGGGAAATATTTTACCTGGAACTTAATATAGACCCTGGTTCCTGCGGTGGAAACACACTGAGTACCTCCAAAAATCACTAGTTCCTGGGGAAAGTTCCTGCAGTTGAAATGTGGCTATAATGTGTTTGTTGCTTGAATTTGGTTCCATGTCACTACCTCAGCAGATTCACTTTCTGTTGCTAATACCAGTGATACTAGCAAAACCGAGCTGCTAACTGACTGTTATCTGTCCCTGCATTTTCAAGCACTCAGTTAACCTTTCCTTTCATGTTGATCTAATTCTTCTGGCATTTGTTCTACATGATACTGCAGTAGGCCACTTGCATATGTAGACCAGAGAGGCCTCACTGGGACCACAATCTAGATTTAGTCTCTTTCTCAGCTAGAGAACTTCAGGAGCAGTCAGGCAAGCTCTGTTTCATGGGCAGGTATGTCCCCAGACACGACTCAGGGGCCTTCTTTCACTGCTTTAAAGGTGACCTTGAAATGCGACATGGAACAGGGAAAAGTTGGGCAATGACTGACACTCTGTGTTTGGTTTATGGATGTCAGTGGGCGGCTGGGTCTCTGGGTTTCTATCACTCCCTCTCTGTATTTTCTCTTTCTTGGCAGCATTTAGCAGATTCAGCAGAAGCTTTAATCAGTGACCCTCAGTGAATGGGGTGGAGAGGTGGCAGATGGAGGGGAGAGAGAGAGAGAGAGAGAGAGAGGAGAGAGAGAGAGAGAGAGAGAGTGCAAGAGCATGAGGGAGAAAGAGAAATCAGTTTAGTGTTTGCTGCATGCATGCACTTTTAAATGAACAGCAGGGCACAGGACACAGAGGTACAACCAACAGCCTAAGTTATGTAATGTTGCCCTTTACTCACTCCTTTTTCTTTGTTTCATTCATGTTTGCATGGTTGCATTTACAGGCTTTGTACATAAATATGTATTTTATGTGTTTTTCTAAGCGGGCTCAAGGCTACAACTAATGTCAGAACTATATAGGATTTAATTCTTCATGCAAAACACAATGCAAAACACACCTGATAAGTTGCAGAACACAGGACACTCTTGCAGCTACACAGTGTGGGGGGCCTTGTCTATAATATAATGAACAAACTCTGAAAAGATTTGCACAGCATGTCTATGTATCTACTTGTAATATAACCATCCACATTGTGACAATAGTTCTCACTACCGAAAGTCCATTAAGCTTGATAGAATAATGTACTGCTGGGGAAAACAGAGTAATTATTCTATGACTATACAGACTTTACAGACTTTCAGCTGTTTCCAATGAACAAATCAAATAAAAGCAATTGAAATAGTTCAACACAATGAATGCTTCAAGTAGTTTACCCAAATTCAACTGAAAATGCAACTTATAATGACTTCTCCAGTCTCAAAATTATTTGAACCCTTCATGGCAAGCATCTTTAGTACTTAGTAGAACACTCTTTTGATGTTATGACCTGCTGCAAATGAGATGCATAGCCAGACACCAGCTTCTGTCAGCGTTCCTGAGGAATCTTAGCCCATTCCTCATGAGCAAAGGCCTCCAGTTCAGTAATATGCTTGGGTTTGCGTGCTGCAACTGCTAACTTCAAATCCCACCAGAGATTTTCCATGGGGTTCAAGTCAGGTGACCGTGATGGCCCTGTAGAATCTTCCAGGACTTCTTCTGCAACCAAGCCTTGTTGTAATTTGAGGTATGCTTGGGATCATTGTCCTGTTGGAAGGACGCCCGTGCTTCAGCTTCCTCACAGATGGCATGACGTTTTCTCCTAGGATTTTCTTAGACTTCAATGAATCCATCTTGCCTTCCACACGCTGCAGGTTTCCAGTGCCAGAGGATGCAAAGCGGCCCCAAAGCATCACCGAGCCACCACCATGATTGACTGCGAACAGAATGTTCTTTCTTCATTTTACTTTCTCCAGACATACCACGAATCCATCATGCTGAAAGTTCCAGCTTTGTTTCGTTGCAACACAGAACAGAATCCCAAAACATCTGTGGATTATTTATATGATTTTGAACAACTTTTCTTGGTGCTGTACATCTTGGAGTTCTGGCATGGAACTTCCATGTTTAGTAAGTGCCTTACTGTGCTCACTGAAACCTCAGTCTTGTTGCAGGTCTTTTGCAGTCACTCTGGCAGGTCTTTTGCATTTTTTTACAACCTGCCTTCTCAGAAATCTGAATGTGCCTGTTGATAGCTTCCCTTTTCTGCCCCATCCAGGTAGTGTACTCTTAACCATCCCCTAGCCAGTTCAGGTATTTCATGTGTTCGTGCTCAAGCACACCTGGTGCAACTAATGAAGCCCTTGATTAGTTGCATCAGATGTGCTTGAGACAACACCTGTTTTGCATATTTCTTGTTGTGAGGGATTCTATTCAGGAGGTTGAATAATTTTGAGACAGGAGAAGGGGATAAGTGAAGGGGAGATAAGATAAGGGGATAAGCTAGGGGATAAGTTGCATTTTCAATTCAATTTGGAGAAACCACTTGAAGCATTCGTTGTGTTTAACCATTTTAATTGCTTTTGTTTGATTTCTTCAATGCAAACAGCTGAAATTTGACAATAAACCTGAATTATTAAATAATTTTGATTGCAATTATATAACTGAATAAGAATACATAATTCAGATGAACAGATAATGTTTCTAAGTGGATACAAATACAGATATGAATAAGAGACACTATTTTTTTTTTTTTTTTTAGAAAGCTTGCCAGAAAGGTTTACAGGTCATATGGTTGAAACTACATGTGTACATCGAGACTGGAATCCTGCAGACAAAGAAAAAAAATTATGAGTGGGAGGGAAGGAAGTTCATTAACACAAATGTGTGCTGGTACTTAGCCACTGCCTAGTCAGAGTTGGGGTGGTTTAAATTAGTCTACTAGCTTGCATATATCTTGAGAAATAGAGCAAAAATAAATTTGCAAGCAGAATTAAAAAAAACAGCCCTGCGCACATCTCTTGAGTGGTCTGAAGTTGAGGAACTGCCAGAGCCAGAATTCATAAAAAATGCTGTGCAGGGATTTTTTTTTTTTCATTATTTCAGCATAATGCTTTTAATTTTTAGTAATACTTGTAACTGAATAAATGAATCCTTTCAGTTTAAGTCATGCCCACTTCAGGTATAAATCCCAATAAAAATACAGATATTAATATTTTGACAGATGTTGTTTGTCATGACACTTGTCATGACCCATTCCACAACTTTCACACTGATTAGTGTGTTATTACATTTGTGTTTAACTAGTTATATTTAGTATGTATAGTGTGGTGGTGGAGGTGTGGTTGGGCACTCTTGTGAATGGAGAGTGGAGTCCAGCAGACGGAGTACGTAATTCCATGAACGAATGTATACCTGTGTGTAGATTCCATTCATTCCATTAATGAATGTACACTTTGGTGAGCAAAGTGTTAAAAATGCTCTAATAAAAGCTTTTGTAGTAACAATGGACACGAGTGGATTCAGGCTGTAATCAAACCTCAATCCACCCAGGCATGATTCAAGGTGAAACATTCGCTATAGCATCCCCGAGTATACACTAGTGCCCATCACTATTCATTTCTGGGGTTAAAAGAATAGTCCTCTCTTCCCCCATCCACTAATCCCTGGGACCAATTGGCCAGATTTTCATACATTGGTAAGAGGAATGATGAGTCCTGCAGTAGCAAAGCATAGTGTGGGATATGAACAGCATTGGCTGCAGAGGCGTTGCCTGAGCCATTGACATCAGATATGCATCAGAGGGACATGGACAGTGGGGAAGCTGAGCCCACCCACCCTTCTCAGGGACTCCTCTCTGGTATTTCCCCTTGGAACAGTCACAATACAACACTCGGAGTCATGCCTTTGATCAAACGTTGCACTATCCTACCCATATTTTTCTATTGTTAAGCGTAGATTATATTGAGTGATGCAGGACACTGAAATGAAGGAAAAGATAACCTAGTTGTTGGTTCCAAGGAGCTTAGCAGAATCCAATAACTGGATATTTAGGTCCTGATAAGACACTGAACCATCTCATAGGGAGTTTCTCTTGGATGGCCATTTGTAGTGATGTTTGCAAGTGGTGTGCGGCATGTTTCATATGCCAGCTGATGAATCCACTGGCCACTAGAAAAGTGTAATTGCGCCCACTTCCATTAATCAAGGTGAGGAAGTAATAAATCCCATGCAGGAATAAGCATATAAGAACCTGCCATGTAAGCAACACTAAATGAAATGCATTAAAGAGAGCTGGATTTGCCACTGAAGCCATTATTTAGCAAAAATGCATGTGTGGCTAATTTATTAACATCCCACAACTTACATACTGACATTCGTTACAGTTTACTCCACTTACAGGCATAAAAGCTAGAGAATGGTGTAAAAAAGCAAGTGCATGTGTCAGGCATAGGGGGAGTGCTGACTAAAGTGGAGACGAGACATGAGTGATTTGGCATTGTCAGTGAGCCTTTATCTCATCAATGAGCACTTTAAATCAATATAAGACCCCTTCCAATTTTTTCCAAGGACAAACTGAATGCCAGCCAAATTGCAGATTTGAAATGTTATTTTGGCAACACTTTCTATGAAGCCCATGATTATAATGAATTATATCTCCATTTATAATGATTTATAAACAAGTATTACTGCTCAATAAACACATGTATAATGACACATAAAGACCTATACTTCGTTATAATAACAGTTATACATTTATATTATTGTTATAATTTCTTATAAGCGATAAACTAGCTTTTTCAATGCCCATGCTCATAATGTATTATACACCGATTTATAAGTATTAATTAGTCTGTCTTATGGTTCCATCAATGTATTCATAAAAATGAAGCCTGCATTTTTATAATGTTATTATATTATAGTTATAATGACTTATTAGTAATGCAGATTTTTTTCTAGGTCCAATAAGTTAATTATTTTATATTGTTGTTGATAATTGTGTTGTGCTGCCTTATAAATAGTTATTGTGAGTTATAATACAATTACTAACCTTTATAAATGCATAATTGTTGGCTTTAAGTAAAGTGAAAGCATAGGATGCAGTTTCCATAATGCAAATGGTAAGAAATCATGAAGATGTGCTACACAAACAGAGCATGTCCAGATGGCACAAAACACCAACAAAATACACAAAAAAATATCTAAATGGCACAAAATGAAATAACAAATGGGAATAGCATGAAACTCTTAGCTACAAAATGTGCAATTTCACAAATAAAAAGTTTTACTCATCTCATTTAGCCTTTACAGAAATCAGCACCAGAGGCCTGTTGGCACTGTCACATATGTAATACAGGCATGCAGAAGGTGCTGTTTCCACTTTCTATGACATGGACAAGGGATTGGATTTTAAAAGGCAAAAATAACTATTTACAACAAATATGAATGAGCAAAATGTAAACTAGTATATGCAAAACATGAAGAAAAGTGCAAAAAACCTGAATAAAAAAAAAAATTAAGTGTCAGAGTCTAGTGCTCATCATTGAGCTTGGCTGTCCTTGACATCATCCCCACTCAGTGAAACAAAGATGGTCCACTATAGTACACAGGAACACATCACAAGATCAGCATTTGTAAATAGTCTTGCTGTACTTCTTCCTTTGAAGGCAGTAATGGTGTTTTCTCCCAGCTGAGGCTTTGTCTCTCCTGGCAAAGGTTGAGGTGTTTACAATTGTCACTTGATAGCATGGCCTCTTCTCTGCCACCTGTGACACATCACTGACAGCTGCAGCCTTCCCTGGCTCAGACATGCTGAACTTATGGCTTCATCACTCCCAAAATCCACAATTCTAGACCTTGTGGCTACCATTCTTTCATTGATGGCCAGGTTCTGGTGAGGCTGGTAGTATATGCTGCATAGCAATAAGAGCTGCTTCCTGGTGGGCTTCACATAAAAGAGCCAATCATAGCCAGTGGTGCCTTTTAGCCAGTCATTCTGCTCATCATCTTTGATGTTGCTTGTACAGGATCCAGAATATTGCCTGAAATATGTAGAATGCCAGGAGGTTGGGAATGAAAAAATATGTAGCTTATTCTTTCTCCACAAATCTCACACTCTTGATGGATTTATTAGGTCACAGTAAATAACTAGGCCCAGAAATTTGCATATCTTCAGGCTAGTTACAGGACTCCATGGTATCTAGATACCCTTCTGCATTTACTCAGCATACAAGTTTGGGTTGTTGCAGAGACTACAAAAAAGAAAAAACTAGAATAGCTCTAGAGAAGTGTGCTGCTGGTGGCTACTAAGCTGTACCCCAGGAGTGTGGGCAGGAGAAAAGTGATGTTTTACAGGAGGCACATCATCCTCGTTAATATTGTCCAACCTGTCCTGTTCAGGTCGTGTTGTGGGTGCAGGAGCACTGGCTCTCCAAATGGCTCAAATGAGTGACACACAAGTGATCCCTCTTCTCTGACGTCTCTGGGGGGTAGATGGAGCTGTCAGTTTTGCAGTGGAAACCTCCATGTGGGTGGTAGGGGAGAAGGCCTCAGAAGAAGTGTGAGGATGATCAGGAACATTTTCTTCTTCTCTCTAATAATAAATGATCATGAATACAAAGTACAATAAGTACCCAGAATCACCCATAGTAAATGCTAAGTTGGCTTTTATATTTATAAAATAATAATAATAATTCTAGATTTCTATTTAGCTATCAAAGAACCCATGCTGGTGAATTTGCTGTTGATTATTATTTGAAAAAATGCAGTGCCATGCTACATGTGAAAACAATTACTGCCATGCCAGATGAAAAAAAACAAACAAACCGTAATATTAATAAAACATTATTTAAAAAAATAATTTACATACTTTTCAAGGACCATGTCCACTCCATGCTGGAATGCTCCTTGGTTTAATCTATGCTGTCTTGCTAAAAAAAATCCAATTCCTCGCCAGAGTCATGGGGCAGTCACACTAGGCTTTAGCGCTCCACTGACTTCAATTCAAATGCGTCCGAAAATCGTATCATGTGAAGACGTGTGGCCAATAGATGATCATGACGTCACTGCATAACCTTTTTATTAAAAAAAAGAAATAAAAAAAGTGGAAGTACTAATTTTAGTGGTAGTGAGCTATCCTGTATTTTGCAACACAGCTTTGTAAGATTATAAAAACAATTTCAAAAGAAAGTCTGCCTGGTTTTCACAGATGATGTCATAGTCTGTCCCCGTCCATATTCGCAGCAGCAGCTAACAAAAATATGCATGCTTAGCCTATAGTGTGAACGCCCGCCATGACACTGCACACACAGAGAACGAATCTTATAACAGACTTGCAGCTATGAAATAATTAATTTGTTTATACTGATTGATAATGTCCGATAAGTCGATTTCCATTCTGCCAGTGGTGTACTGATACAAAAAAAGGCTTAAAATTGTTTATTTGTAAATGTTACTACTGAACAATAATGGTTGTAATAAGATAATGAAAAAACATTAATGCAACCAATCATATTAATGAACTGAAATTAGCTGTTTTGACACAATCACTCCATGGAATGAGCGTGTGGAGAAGCTCTCCTCATTTACTGATAGACGTTGTGCTGCAATCAGCAGTGCCATCAAAGAGACAATCTCCTAGATGAAAATTGACGGAGAACTTTTGCCAATAGCCAGTACCTTCTGAGACACAATGTGTCAGCCACTTCCTGTTAATGAATTTGTTCATATCAGGTATTTCTTGATGAAAGGAATTAGTTTGTCAATTATTTGTTTGAATAGAAAGTTTGACTTGTTAAAAGCTGTAGCTCTTCAGCTATATGCATGGAAATGCATATTTTGACATTTGACTTTATTGTCTTTATCTTTATTGGTCACATAGAGCACAGTGAAATTGTTTTCTTCGCATACCCCAGCCAGGAAGCTGGGGATAGAGCCCAATTTATGTTACAACTTTTTGATGGTATGTAACATTTAAAAAAAACTTTGCAACTGTTGGCATTAATATGATTTCTGTTTTTTTCATTACTTTATTAAAACCAATATTGCTCAGTAGTTACATTCACAAATAAACAATTTTAAAGGCATTTGTAATGCATAATAAGCACATCTTTAAGATTTCTGTCATGTAACGGAGGCGAAGACAGAAGCTTGTTCAGGTTACATAGTTTTTAAAACAAAAACTACAAAGGGTAGTGCAAAATCCACAAACTTAAACAGGCAGGCAGAGGTCAGGTGATCAGGCAAACAGTCAAAACAAGGTTAGGCAGAGAGCCGATGTCTTTAAACGAGAGCAAAGTCAAAACCAGAACAACAAACATGATATCAAGGCTTGGGTTAGACAGGGAGCTAGTCAACTGAGCGTATACCTCACAAAGACATTTGCGAATGAACATGTGTGTGAACAGTCTCTATAAAGGAGTGGTGTGGGTGGTGCAATTGGCAGCATGTGTCTCTAATTAGAATTCAGGCGATGGTGAACGTGTTTCTGTGTGTGTTTGGTAGTTGTAACCTTCGTCAGCCATGTTTGTAGTTCATGGAGCATTCTGGGAAATGGAGTTGCTGGTGTGCTGTGATATGACAATTTCTTATCCTTTACGTTATGGAAACTGCATCCTATGCTTTCACTTTACTTAAAGCCACCAATGATGTATTTATAAAGATTAGTAATGGAACCACAAGACTGACAAATTAATACTTATAAATTGGTGTATAATGCATTATGAGCATGGGCATTGCAAAAGCAAGTGTATCACTTATAAGTAATTATAACAATAATATAAATGTAGCTATAACTGTTATAATAATGAAATATAGGTCTTTATGTGTTATTATAAATGTGTTTACAGAGCAGTAATACTTGCTTATAAATAATTAGTATTTGGACTATAATTCATTATAAGCATGGGCTTCATAGAAAGTATTACCGTTTTTTTTTTTTTTTTTTTTCTACAGTGATGGGAGAAAAGAAAATAGCAGTGATGGTGAAGAGAGAGAATGAGAGAGAGAGAGCTTTATAAAGGTATTGATCCTTGATGACTATACAAAAATTTGACAAATGATTCTATTTATGGGCTATTAATGGGCTGATTTTACTGATGCAGAACCTGAGCCCATAGCTGAATTACCAATGTAAACTCCATACTAAAGATAAAAAGAATTTAACTAAAAGTATTTCAGGTTTACAATATAGCCTTAAAATCATTGATTGAGGGGGGGGGGGGGGGGGGGATCAAGTGTGTGATGATTTTGGAATAGTGTTAACATGATGCTAATTAGCTGTCATCAACCTATTAAATTTTTAACCTCTTCCAAGTTGAATCATAACATTTACAGTTGACTGGAACATCTTAATTATTGCCCTGGTGGAAATGGGCATTTTCAATGCTTGTGCTATTTTCTTATAGCCGCTTCCTATTTTGTGATGCTCAACAACCTTTTGCCGCACATCACAGCTATATTCCTTGGTCTTACTCATTGTTATAAATAACTTATTTGGAATTTGGCCTATGTGTTACCTCATATTTATACTTCCTGAAAAAGGAAGTCATGGTTGAGCTATTTCCTGTTCCTGGTCACCCAGGTGTAGTAAAAATTTTTAAATATCAGTGGGAATATACTTTAAATATATTTTCTCATATGAATTTTAGGGGTGCCAGTAATTGTTGCACACCTATATTTAACAAAGATTTTTTTTGTTGTTGTTGATAAGCCTGTGTTGTGTTTGCTATTGTTTGATATCCATGAGAGCAGAGCATTTTTGTGATTTTTTTTTTAAACAAAAGATAAAAAGGTTAATCTATAAAGACAATTCTTCACAGCCATCTTTGCTCATATTTACCAAGGGTGCCAATATTAGTGGAGGGCACTGTATTTATATGGCTTTTAGCTTTTGGCTTTACCAGCCACTTTAATAGGAACCCTTGTATCCCTGCTCATTCAAACTATTATCCAATCATGTGGCTGCTGTGCAGTGCACAAAATCAAGCAGATACAGCTCAACAGCTTCCGTTAATGTTCACATCAAACATCAGAATTGACTCACTGACTCTGACTTGGTTGTTGGCTGGTTTGAATATTGGTTGAAAATGAACCAATGCAGAGGAAAATGAAGTCACCCATTAGGAAAATTCCTGACCTTCCTTATAGCAGTCCTCCTCTGCGTACATCCAATTGACCGAGCTATCACAACTACCACACTTAGATCTTACAATCAACTAAAGCATTTTAAAGTCTGCTATATTAAATCATTTTGGATCATTGAAAGGTATGCAGGCAAGGAGTGGTTTAGTAATACAGGAGCACATTGATAAATGGCTGTATAAAATGCTGTTGTGTGAACTTTAAAGAATAGCTTACAGGCCAGACTAATAAATTTGGTGGATGATGAGTTTAAGTGAAGTATATCTATTTTTCCATCTTCTAAGAGTGGTGATGAGAGCCAGACAGGAAGGCTTTCTAATGATGATGACATTTGTCCTTGGCCACCCTTTAATTTCGATCTTAGGAAAGCCTGGATTAACCAAAAATAAAATGGAAGTGTACCTGGTTTTATGCTGAGAATGTGTGTTGCCAAAAGATGAATGAACGAGGCAACAAAGACAGAATATGCACAAAAGGATTTGGGATGCTGAAGCACTTACAACCCTATCCTCCCTGCTCTCAGAATTGATTAATCTCGCCACAAATCAGTGGACATAATGATTACATGGCGTTATCAATGCATGAAGAGCAGTGGCTCTGGCTATGGTACAGGGTCACAGAACTCTCCCTCAGCAGTAAAAGTAGCCAAAATTGCTGACATGCACATCCTGAAGCCAGCACACTTTGACTCTGCTCATCTGCTGTGGTTTTGAAAACATGATTACATACATTAAGCTCCTGCTGGCATCATATGGAGGAGAGAAGGATACTGTTGGGCTTGTCAGAGCAGAGGCAGCAGATATACTGGTTTCAGGAATGGGACAGTATGAGACAGGGCTTTGTTTTATTTGACATATGAAAGAGAACACGGTGGCTGCTGAATACTGTAGAAGCATAGAGGCTAAAGAACTGTCTTAGACATGGCCATTTGGATTGGTACTGTAGATCTGCCCAGCTGAGTGGAAATACAATGGCTTGAGAGGACGTGGTGATAAGGCACACACATTATGTACACACAATGGTTCTCATTTATAAATCTAAATAATAATATAATATAATATAATATAATATAATATAATATAATATAATATAATATAATATAATATAATATAATATAATACACACACAGTGGATATAAAAAGTGTACATACCCCTTTTAAAAATGGCATGTTTTTGTGCTAAAAATTTTTTTTAGCCAGGATAAATACCAGATCTTTTCCCACCCTCAGTGTGAAATTATAAAACATATAAAACATATAAAAACTCACTGAAAAACAATCAGAAACATTTTATGGAAAAATAGGAAAAAATAAATAAGTTACAAAAAAATGGTTGCTTAAGTGTGCACACCCTTTTATAATTGGGTATATGGCTGTGTTCAGAATTAACCAATCACATTCAACGTCATGTACAAAAGTAATTACTATACATCTAATTAAATTATTCTGATTAACCCCAAATAAACACTAACTGTTTCTGTAGGATTTTCTTCACATCTTCTTGGTTTCATCTGACTGCTGAAGCCATGGTCCGCAAAGAGCTCACAAATCAAGGTCTCACTATTGAAAAGAATCGATCAGGAGAGAGGTACAAATAAGACATACCATGGAACACCGTGAAGGCCATCGTTAACAAGTGGTGAAAATGGAGCCCCATAGTCACATCACCAAGAACAGGATGTTGCTACAAAATTTATAAAAGGACAAGACAAAAACTTAACAGGGAGGCTGCCAAGAGACCTATGGCAACATTAAAGGAGCTGCAGGAATATCTGACAAGTACTGGTAACACTATGCATGTGACAACAATCTTTCATGTTCTTCACATGTCTGGGCTATGGGGTAGGGTGGATAGATGGAAGCTCGTTCTCACAAAAAACATCCAAGCTCAACTAAATCACCCCAAACCACATGGCAAAATGTGTTATGGTCTGATGAGATCAATATCAAAAGGTATAATAATTCCATAATTCCAAAAGGTATGTTTGGTTAAAAAATAAAGCATATCACCAAGAGAACACCATACCCATAGAGAAGTATGGGGTGGCAGCATCATGCTTTACAGCTGCTCTTCATCAGCCAGAACTTGGGCTTTTATCAAGGTGGAGAGAATAAGGAATAACTACAAATACCATTCAATTTTAGTGGAAACCCTCCAGGCATCTGCTAATAAGCTGAAGCTTAAAAGGAATTTCACCACATATACAGTGCCTTACACTAATATTGGCACCCTTGGTAAATATGAGTGAGGAAGACTGTGAAAAATGCCTTTATTGTTTAATCTTTTGATCTTTTGTTCAAAACATTCACAAAAAATTGCAAATAATTGCAAATAAAACACAGGTTTATATATAAAAAAAATCTTTGTTAAATATATGTGTGCCACAATTATTGGCACCCTTAGGCAATACTTTGTGCTACCTCCCTTTGTCAAGTCTTCTCCTACGTATAATGCCTCATGAGGTTGGAGAATACATGGCAAGGGATCTGAGATCATTTTTCCAAACAGAATCTTTCCAGGTCCTTCAAATTTTGAGGTCCAACCTGGTGGACTCTCCTCTTCAGTTCACCCCACAGGTTTTCTATTAGTTTCAAGTCAGGTTACTGGGATGGCCATCGCAGGACCTTTATTTTGTCAGTAAACCCCTTTTGTGTTGATTTTAATGTAAATTTTGGATCATTGTCCTGCTGGAAGATCCAACCACAGCCCATTTTAAGCTTTCTGGTAGAGGCAGTCAGTTTTTCATTTAATATCTGTTGATATTTGATAGATCCTAACAAAATGTCCAGGTTCTCTGGCAGAAAAACAGCCCCACCATACTTAACCGTGGGCATGAGTTACTTTTTCATATGGCTACTTCTCTGTGTGTTCCAAAACCACCTCTACTGTTTATTGCCAAAAAGCTCTATTTTGGTTTAATCTGACCATAGAACCCAGTCTCATTTGAAGTTCCAGTGTATTTAGCAAACTGAAGATGCTTGTATTTGTGTTTGCATGAGAGTAGAGCCTTTTTTTCTTGAAACCCTTCCTAACAATTTGTGGTGACTTTGGATTGTATTTTTGGAGACTTTCTGACCCCAAGATACAGCTAACATCTGCAAGTCTGCAGTTGTGATCCTTGGAGATTTTTTGGCCACTCAAACCATCCTCAACAGTGTGTTGAGACAATATAGACAGATATCCAATTCCATGTTGATTCATAACATTTCCAGTTGACTGGAACGTCCTAATCATTGCTCTGATGGTGGAAATGGGAATTTTCATTGCTTTTGCTATTTTCTTATAGCCACTTACCATTTTGTGAAGCTCAACAACCTTTTGCCACACATCACAGCTATATTTCTTTGTCTTACCTCTTTTTTTTTTTTTTTAAATATCAATGGGAAAATACTTCACATATATTTTTCTCATATGAATTCATAGGAGTGCCAATAGTTGTGGCACACATATTGTTATGTCGCGGCGAATTCGCGGCTGCAGTTCTCAGAATGCAGTGCCACCTACAAACATGGCGGACAAGAACTACACTTCCCAGCCATGCCCGCACTCGAGTTCGCCGGAGTACTAGGTTCGAACACCTGCGCTTCACCATAGGTTATAAAAGGCCTCGTTAACTTCAGCATCTCGCGAAGTAAACACTAAGTTGTCATGACTCTGTCGTTTGGCCAAGCCGTTGTCTGCATTCTGGATTTTCCTGGTTATTGGATATACTGCCTGTTTCTCATTTACAATTTCCTTCCCTGCCTAGTTTGGATTGTTTGCCTGATCGCCTGACCTTCATCTGCTTTCACTGTTTCCTCTTCCAACTATTCTACGCACGCTAAACCTGCCCGTCTGCGCTTGTCTCCAACAGGTATCGTAACAGATTACTTCGCCTACTATAGAAGCAGCGGATGCCCCAGAGTGGCAACGCCTCATCCTGGAGCAAAACCACACGATAGCTGTACAGCAGGATCAGATATTGCATTTGAATGAGAGCATGGCGCACCTAAGCTCCTCCGCGATGCAGACCGCGATTCCTCCTGCTACTTACATGCCTCCTCCGTTGTTTTCCCCCATGTATGCCCAACCAGCACCGGCTGTGTACATTCCGGCCACACCAGCTGCACCCACTCCAGCTATGCTGGTTGTGTACTACCCGCCACTGTCTGAGTTGGAGCGATGCAAGGGAGCGATGCAAGGGCTTCATGCTACAGTGCACGTTGTTCATCAAGAGCCACCTGGATATTCCGGAGGCTCGAAAGCTTATTCACTTCATGGAGTTACTCACTGGATGCGCCCTGGCATGGGCTACGGCGGAGTGGGAGCTAGGAGGCGGTAATAGACCCTCGTTAGCAGACCTCCTCTCCGTGCTTTCGATCATTCCCCTGACGGCTGGGAGACCGGTCAGGAACTCCTGAAGATCACACAAGGCTCATGTGACACGGTAGAATATGCCCTGGAGTTCTGCACCATCGCTTCACGGAACGGGTGGAATGAGCCAGCACTGAAGACCGCGTTCCGTCAGGGGCTAAACCTGGAGTTAGTTCGAGAATTGGCATGCCGGGGCAAGCAGCTTACCCTCGATGACTTCATAGACCTGGCAATATGGTTGGACCATCTACGCTGTACGGAAAGGTCCCGCGCTATGGAGTCCCCTGCCACCAGAGCCAGCTCCACCAGCTGAACCCATGCGGCCCGGTCGTACTCGGGTCTGCGAGGAGGAGAGGGAGAAGTGACATTGCGAGTTGCGGTGTTTCTATTGCGGTGAGGGCACCCACGTCATTCGCCAGTGACCCCATAAGACTCCACGATCGGCCGAGGTGGGCGCGGACAGCCAGCCTCGTGGTCCCTGTGGCCACCACAACAGTGGAGAGTCCTATGTCTCATGTTCCTGTCACGGTCCCTCCAGAATATCGTGACCTCTGCAAGGTGTTCAGCAAAGAAAGAGCAAGTGGTTTACCACCACACAGACCCGACAACTGCGCCATAGACCTCTTACCAGGTGAGCCAGCCCACCTCGGGGTCGTGTGTACCCGCTCTCCCAAGCTGAACATCAGGCCATGGAGGAGTACATTCAGGAGGCTCTCCAACAGGGGTACATTCGACCCTCTACGTCCCGCATGTCCCCCACGTCCAGCAGGTTCTTCTTCATAGAAAAGAAAGGAAGGGGCCTTCGACCATGTATTGATTATCGGTGCCTCAACCAGGTGACAGTGATGTACCGGTATCCCCTGCCACTAGTTCCTGCAGCCCTTGAACAGCTAAGGTCCGCGACCATTTTCACAAAGCTAGACCTATGTAGTGCGTACAACCTGATCCGCATCAGGGATTGGGGATGAGTGGAAGACGTCATTTAGTACCACCTCCGGGCACAACGAGTACTCAGTCATGTCATATGGGCTCGCTAACGCCCCCTCAGTGTTCCAGAACTTAATCAATGACGTCCTGAGGTACATGTTGGGGAGGAGCATCATCGCCTACATTGATGATATACTGGTATATTCGACATCCCTGGAAGAGCACATCAATCATGTACGGCAAGTGTTGCGCTGCCTGCTGCAATATCAGCTTTATGTAAAGGCCGAGAAGTGTGAGTTCCACCAACACACGATCTCATTCCTAGGGTATGTCATTAGTCAGAAGTGAGTCGCCATGGACCAACGCAAAATTCAAGCGATGGTGGAATGGCCCACTCCTTGAACCGTCCGGGAGTTGCAACGTTTCCTTGGTTTTGCAAACTTTTATCAACGGTTCATTCGAGACTTCAGTAAAATAGCACAACCCCTGACGTCCCTCCTGCGTGGTAAGCCCAGGTGACTCCTTTGGACCCCAAACACCCAGGAGGCTCTGGATAAGCTTAAGCGGGCCTTCACCATGGTCCCCATCCTCAGACACCCGGATCCCTCTAGACCGTTCATCGTGGAGGTTGATGCCTCTGAGGCAGGAGTGGGGGCCATTCTGTGTCAGAGATTCGGAGACAAACCCAAGTTGCACCCCATAGCATTCTTCTCTTGAAAGTTGTCGCCCACTGAACGCAATTATGACATGGGGAACCGAGAACTCCTGGCAGTTAAATTGGCCCTAGAGGAGTGGAGACACTGGTTGGAGGGTGCCGTCCACCCGTTCATAATGTATATGGACCATAAAAATCTGGAGTACCCGAGGACCGCCAAACGTCTCACGCCCCGCCAGGCTCTCTGGTCCCTGTTCTTCTCCAGGTTCCAGTTCACGCTGTCATATAGGCCAGGAGCAAAGAACACGAAGGCCAATGCTCTGTCTCAAATCCACTCCCCTGAAAGTCTAGTGGACCACGAAGACTATATCTTGCCCCCCTCTTGTATTGTGGGCGCCATAGAGTGGACCCTAGATCAAGCCTTAGCTTGCTTCCCCAGGTCACGAATCCTGGCAGCATGTCCTCCCGGTAAACAATTCGTACCGAAATGGTACCGTCTGGAACTCATCACTTGGGCCCACACAACACTAGCGACGGGCCATCCGGGAGCTCGTCGCACTTACCAACTACTGGCCAAGAGATATTGGTGGCCCCACATGCCTAGGGAGGTACCTAGGTACCTCTACCTACACCTGTATGCCCGTGGTCCAATCAAGAATGGGCCATTCAAGAAGTCATTCGATTCCTCTGAACCTTTTGTGCCACCAATCCAGAGGACTGGGGCCAATTCCTCCCGTGGGCGGAATACGCACAAAACTCCTTACTACATTCCGCCACCCAGCTCACCCCCTTTCAGTGTGTCTTGGGCTACCAGCCGCCATTGTTTCCCTGGAACGCCTCCCCCACTGACTCACCAGCAGTAGATGAGTGGTTCTGCCAAAGTGAACAGGTCTGGGAATGCGCCCATCAACAGTTGGTGCAGGCCTCCCGCACCACCAAACAAAAGGCGGACCGGTGCCAGAGGGATCACCCCCATGATCAACCCGGGGACAGGGGGTGGCTTTCCACGAGGGACCTAAAGTCACCACTCCTGGGCAGAAAACTCAAACCCAAGCATATCAGCCCCTTCCAGATCCTGAAGCAAATTAACGAGGTCACATACCGCCTGGACCTGTCCAAGCACAGCCGTAACCCCCCGTCATTCCATGTCTCTCTCCTCAAGCCAGTGATACTGGGTCCCTTGGCCATGGCTGTGCCGGATGACTCCCCACCGGAACCACTAGAGATTGAAGGCTGCCCAGCGTACCACGTCCGCAACATCCTGAACTCCAGACGTAGGAGAGGAAAACTTGAGTATCTGGTGGGCTGGGAGGGGTATGGCCCAGAGGAGCAGTGCTGGATCCCATCCCAGGACATTCTGGACTCAAACTTGCACAGAGACTACCATGCTGCTCAGCGAGTTAGAACGAGACCCCGGAGGAGAGGGAGGCCTCGGAGGGATTCGGGTCCCGGAGTGAGGCCTTTGGGGGGGGCTCTGTTACGTCGCTGCGAACTCACGTCTGCAGTTCTCAGAACTCAGTGCTGCCTACAAACATGGCGGACGAGAACTACACTTCCCAGCCACGCCCGTGCTCGAGTTCGCCGGAGTACTGAGTGTGAACACCTGTGCTTCACCATAGGTTATAAAAGGCCTCGTTAACTTCAGCATCTCGCGAAGTAAACGCTCAGTTGTCGTGACTCTGTCGTTTGGCCAAGCCATTGTCTGCATTCTGGATTTTCCTGGTTATCGGATGTACTGACTGTTTCTCGTTTACGATTCCCTGCCCTGCCTAGTTTGGATTGTTCGCCTGAACGCCTGACCTTTGTCAGCTTTCCATGTTTCCTCTTCCGTCTATTCTATGCACGCTAAACCTGCCCGTCCGCACTTGTCTCCAACAGGTATAGTAACAAATATATTTAACAAAGATACTTTTTTTTTTTTTTAGATAAACCTGTGCTGTTTTTGCAGTTGTTTGATATCAATTTTTTAACAAAATATCAAAAGGTCAAACAATAAAGACAATTTTTAACAGCTTTCTTTGCTCATATTTACCAAGGGTGCCAATATAGTGTAGGGCACTCTGGTTTCCTAGTCCAAAGACATGTGTTGTAGACTGATTGGTATTTCCAAATTGTCCATAGTGTGTGAATAGGCACAATGCACACAGAGGAACAAATCAAAAGACTGAAAAGATTTGGAGAGTGCCTCTATTACAGATGTCACCTGGTTTCCTGTTACCAGCTGAAAACAGTTCAGTGCCAGCAACCACTTTTGTTATTTCCTATTATACATACACCATATGTCTATGGCAGGTATTTCTAAACTAGAAGTGTGAGCAGTTGTGTACAAGCAGTTGTGTGGATAATGACAAGAGGATTCCTCCTAAAGCTGATACAGCGCTGCTAGCACTGTGTGTATGTGTCTGTGTGTGTGTGTGTGTGTGTGTGTGTGTGTGTGTGTGTGTGTGTGCGTGTGTGTGTGTGTGTGTGTGTGTGTGTGTGTGTGTGTGTGAGCAGCACTTTCCATCTGGGCACTCTGTCTGCTTACTGCATTGCAGGAGCAGCATCCTGGAGTGTGTGGAAAGATTCTCAGAAGGAGAGGCTTTCCTTATGAAGATAGATAGATAGATAGATAGATAGATAGATAGATAGATAGATAGATAGAGATAAAGAGTGAGAGAGTGTGTGTGAGAGAGATTATTGCTTACTTTCCTCAATCTTTCTTATATTTGCTTGCCCCTTAGAAAATGATTGGTCAAGCATGCAAAGATAAAGAAAAGTGACAGTACTGAAATTTTCGTTTGTCTTTCTCATTCTTTTTCTCTCCTATTTTCTCTATATTTTTTCTTCCTCTCACTCTCACTCTCAGAATTGCAACATAAACTAATCTGTTCCTCTCTCCACTTTGTGATGAATATTTAGATGACAGTGATGAAGTTTCAGTACTGTATAGAATTGATTTGAGAATACATAGCTTCTGCTTGTCTGCATTATGCATCTCTTCGCTGCATCACCTGGGTGTGGTATATCTGCAACACCGCATATACAACCAACATGCTAAATTTCGAAATTGCTAAATGACAACAAATGCATACATACTGAATAATTTCAGTGAAGTGTCTAACAGCAAAATTAGTAATAGAAAATAAAGGATTGTGTGAATTGTGTAATTGTTAACCTAACAGTGGTAAAAGGGAAAGTTTTAAGTCTATCTGCAGAATAGGAAGCTATAATACAGGAAAATATTTCACTGTGTGTTGGACAGCATATACAGTGTGTGTATGTGTGTGTGTGTGTGTGTGTGTGTGTGTGTGTGTGTGTGTGTGTGTGTGTGTGTGTGTATGTATGTGTGTGTGTGTGCATGCGCATATGTGGGTGTGTTTGTATCAAGGAGATTGCTCCGCTGGGATGATGTGATATTATAGTGTAAGCAGAGTTTGGCAGCACTATAGGGGGAGGCAGTGCACCATATTAACATTCTACTGTGCATGAGGGAGCCTCTGAAGGTCTGGGATCAGACACGCTGTCCTTTTGTGCTTCACTGATCAGGGCATGTTGGATGGGTCCTGAGAGAGAGGAGCATGGAGCAAGACAGCCCCATTGCTCCTGAAGATGCAGCCATGACCAAGCTAAGAAGAGGAGAAATTTGATAGCAGTCAGCCTCTCTATCACAAGCAGCCTGCAACCTGCCGTCTACACAATGACTTTATCATCCTCCCTCTCTGTCACTCCCTCTTTCTTTCTCTTCCTCCCGAATTCACTCCTGCCTTAAACTCCTTTTTTCACTTTCCAAGGTCATTGACCCTTGCCTAACTTCCTCCTCCTTCTGTGTGTATTGCTCTCTTTCAGGTTTTTCCTGCATTGTTGTTTCTCCCACCTTCACATAATGGTCTCTGAGAGAAAAAAAAAAGAAAAATACAGCACTGCGTTGGGCGATAGGAAAATGAATGGCATACCAAAATGAAAAAGAATGTACAAATCAATCACTCAAAAGAAAATCACTCACTAGCCAATGATCAGGTCTATACACACATACACACGGTAAGTCTATTTTGGTCCCCTGTGAAAGTTTAGTAAACTCAGCTGGCCCCTCTGGCCCATATCTTGCAGGCTTGTGGCTTGTGAGTTAAATCATGGGCTGACAGGGCCCTTTCTTTTTATAGCTGCCCCCTGTATAACCAACCCAGAAAAGGAAAGAGGAGAGGTGATAGCAACCCACCCCTCCTACACACACGTACATATATGCAATCATGCATGCATACAGATACAACACACACCCCTATGCACAATCTAATAGACATAATATGTACTCATATGAATACATATATAATTTTGCATTCATAATATATATTTTTAGTGTATTAACTTACATTCAATATGCACTTGTGTCTAAATTATATACATGAAATAAAAATTAGGAATAAAAAGTAGATGCCATATACAGTATACCCAAAATCAACCATGCACACACACACACACACACACACACACACACACACACACACACAGGCAAACACAGAGCAAAATCAAACTTTATAAGAGCCCACTGCAGCTTTTCACAGTATGAAGCAGAGATTTACTCTCTGCTGGTAGGTATGGCAGTAATAAATCCTTTGGTATTTAAGTAGTTATCTAGTATTTATTCCTAAGCTAGTTACAGTTACCCAGAAAGTTATGAGTCTTGTTATTGGTCTATATTAGAATGTGTAAAAATAAATAAATAAATACATAAATAAAAATACTGAAACAAACTTTTGTTGAAGCTGTGCAAATCTTTATATAATGAATTGTCTAGAATTTATTTGTATGCTATAGTATTACATTTTACCTTCAATGAAACTAAGGGGTTGCCTGTTCAAGTGAGGTCCATGAAGGCTTGGTTTGCCAATGTTGGCATCAAAGAACTCAAGCGGCCTGCAAAGAGCACTCACTTCAATGGGCAATATTCCCTAAAGCCACACTCCAAAATCTAAAAAAAAAAAAAAAAGCCTTCCCAGAAGAGTGCAGGTTATTATAACAGCAAACAGTTTAAAAAGCACATATGGGCGTGACGGTCAGGTGTCCACAAACTTTTGAACATAAATTGTACACTCACCAGCCACTTTAATAGGAATAACTGTACACATGATCATTCATGCAGTTATTGTCAGCCAAACAGCAGGAGCTGAGGTGAGCTTTAGCTTTTCAGTTGAGTACGACTCTCGTCAACTCTATGGATCAATGTTCTCCATGTCTTCCGATCTCTCATAACTTGATCTCATGTTCTCTCATGTTCAGTCCAGTATCTTCCTTGATGGTATCTGTCCAGCGAATTCTTGGGCAGCCTCTTCCTCTTTTGCCACCAATCATTCCAAGCATGATGTCCTTCTCAAGTGACTTGCTTTGCATGATGTATCCAAAGTAGGAGAGCTTTTGCTTTGTTATCTTGCCTCCAGTGAGATTTTCGGTTTGATCCATTCCAGAACTACTTGGTTCCCTTTCAAAGGGAACTCCACGTTTCGTTAGCTGAACACTATGGGAAGCGCCTTCACGCGTGACTGGTATCTGAAGCTTGTGTAACATCATGCCTATTTATAGGCCTGCAGTGATCAGGTGACATGGCAATTTAGCGTGTCACGTGATATATAAACAACACCTATGAACCGCACTGTCAGCCTTATTATTTTCAGCGAGACTGCATGCCAGTCATTTGTGTAACGCTTGCAAACAGACTCTTCATTTCCTCTCTATCTTTTCCAAAAAAAAGAGAGAAAAATATACTTTCTTTTCTGTCCCTTTAAAAAAAGGAGAAAAGTATGAGTGAGAGAATTCAGGAAGTGTGTTACGCCTTGCTTCCTTTTCATCACGGGGAGGATGGACACACTTTCTGTGTGAAGTGTCTAGGGATGGAACACACCAGGGCAGCCTCGAGAGGTCTGACTGTGCACATTGTGAACGCCTTACAATTATGCAGCTCTGCTTGACACTTGCTCTCTGAAACGTGTTGGGTTTTAGAGCCTCGCAGATCTCAGGTCCTGGGGATCTTGTATGGATCTGGCAGAGGAGCCGGAGATGAGTGCTGCTCTATCTCTTGCTCTGTCTTCCAGGTCTGGCTCTCCGCTGGATTTTGGAGCTCGCGTCGCGAGCCAAACACACACACACACAAAACAAATTCCTCTCTGAGTCTGAGGAGCCAGAAGGGTGTGTTATAAACTGAGCGCAGCATATAATGAGCTACTTGAAATGATTATTAATGCTGGATGAACTTTTTTCTCTCCAGTGAAAATAAATCCCTTACACTACAGAAAACTCCCCTTTTTTAAGGAAGTGCATGACAAAATATCACGCTTCTGGATGAAAGCCATGCAAAAGCCGTATTTATAAACCCACGATGTTGGCTAATTCAGCCATCGTGGGGAATTAAAGGCATGGCTATTTAGCTATGCTGAAGGTGGTGGAAGTGCTTGTGAGCTACCTCTCTACATCGATGGCAGGCAATTTAGGGGGGTCAGCTTTGCCATCCAAGGCATGTAAGGCCACCATGGCATTGGTGGGCAAGGCCTATGCAGAAATGAGTCTTGCTTGTGGGTCACTGCAGACAATAACAGTGTTGCAGGCCAAAGAAGCAGACCTGATGAGTGAGCTCAACATATGGCGGCAGTACAACATACGGCAGCAGTGAGGGAGGCACTGAAGGTGAGACAGCCAGGGGAACTGTGAGGCCACAGTCGCGGCCTCCTACTAGGCCTGATCTGAGAATGGTCATAAAGGCCAAGAGGACAAAGGAGGAGCAGTCCTAATGTGGCCGTGGAGGGACGTATAAGGGGACAGGAGGTTGTTAGGGCAGTTAGCCCCAGTACTACTGTAGGGCCTCCCCTAGCCAAGGTTGTCCCAAGTTTTCAGTGTTCTCTGGTCAGCGAGCTGTCACAAGGCAACAAAAATCTGTTGCTTTTGCTCTAATAGAATATGGAAAAGTTAATGTCACTGAAAGACCGTCTGGCAGCATGGAAACTACTGCCAAATGTGTCTGGCTGGGTTCTATCTACCGTAGAAAAGGGTTCCGGTTCCAGTTCAGAGCTCGACCCCCCGGTTCAGAGGTGTGCTCACCACAGTAGTCAGCACAGAGTAGAGCCTGACATTAGCGCAGAAAGTAAGATCCCTCTAGCACAAAGGGTCCATAGAACATGTACCCCATTCCCAGAGGGAGGGAAGTTTTTACAGGCGTAATTTCCTGGTCCGAAAAATAGAGGAGTATGTGGCCAATTTTAGATTTGCATCATCTGAACTGTACTCTTCAGACATACAGGCTCATGATGCTGATGCTCATGATGATAACCCAAACTTATCGTTCCACAAATTCAGTTTGAGGACTGGTCTGTGACGATAGATCTAAAAGGTGCATATTACCACATACAAATATTGCCCAGTCACGGGAAGTTCCTGAGGTTTGCGTTTGGAGGCAACACTTAAACAATATCGGATTTTTCCCTTTGGGCTAGCTTTATCCCTTTGCATCTTCACAAAGTGCATGGATGTCATTCAGTGTCCATTGTAACTCCAGGGCATCCATGTACTAAAGTATCTGGATGACTGATTAATTGTAGCATGATCCAGGGAACTGGATTGAGATATTTTTATCACCCACATGAAGAGCTTGGGGCTCAGGTTGAACTTCAGAAAAGTATACTTTCTCCAGTGCAGTGGACAACTTTTCAGGGGGTTATAAGGATTCTACAACGATGAGGGCATTTCTATCCCCACCATGGATAGGGTCAATCCTGTCAACATTGAGCAAGATAAAGCTGGATCTTGGCATCCCCTCCAGTGTCTATGAGCGACTGTTGGAGCTTATGGCAGCAGCAGTCAACATTTCAGTGGTGGTCGAAAAGTTGTGGGTTTCGTCCAAGAGTAATCAGTATCACGCGGTGATGCCAATGTGCTCTGAGAATATGGAAGTGTCCCCAGATTCTAGCCTTGGGTCACACTCTAGGGGTGTCTCCTTATCGCAAGACGGTAATGACAGATACCTCCCTCATGGGCTGGGGCACGGTCTTAGACGACTGTCCAGCTCACGGTCTCTGGAGCGGCCCTCATCTGGAGTTGCATATAAATTGACTAGACATGCAGGCCAGGTTTCTAGATGTGGCCGAGGTCACATCTATATGCTTTTCCCCCGATCGCTCTGCTCCCACAAGTTCTAGTGAGAGTTCGCCAAGACTGTCTACGTATGATGCTAGTAGAACCTTATTGGCCAGCTCAAATATGGTTTTCAGAGACAATATCCCTGCTAGACGGTACTCCTTCAGAGATTCCCATCTGCAGGGATCCATTGTCTCATGCCGGAAGGCTGATTTATCACCCTCAGCCGGAACTATGAAAACTGTGGATCTGGTCCCTGAGGGGCACCGACTCATAGATTCTGGTCTGAGTTTACAACTGAGGTTGTAGAGACCATGTTGAATGCTATAATGCCATTCAAGATGAAATTGTATGCGCTCAAGTTGCAACTTTCTGTCTCATGGTGTGAGGAATGTCAGCTAGACCCAGCAAACTTCGCAATAGCTACAGTCCTGGAGTTCATACAAAGATGTTTCTCAGTGGGCTTGGCTCCTACTACAATCAGGGTCTACATGGCCAACATTTTGACCAGTCCCCTATTTATGGAGCCTCTGTGGGGCAACATTCTCTAACTTCAAGGTTTATGTGTGTATCAGGCGGCTTAGGTCCACCTGCACACCATGCATAACTTCCTGGGACCTTTCTGTGGTCCTGGAAGGTCTGTCAGGTGCTGCATTTGAGCACTTAGAGTCAGCCTCTGAGAAGCTTCTGACTCTAAAGGTAGCTCTTCTGCTGGCCCTGACATCTCTCCAGCGAGTAGGAGATCAACAAGCTCTCTGTTGCACGTTTCTGCCTTGACTTTACCCCTGGACTAGCCAAGGCCTTCCTCTATCCTAGGCCGGATTATATTCCTAAAGTGCCTACATCTGCTGCCCAGCCAGTAGTATTGCAGGCTTCTGTCCTCCTCCGTTCCTCATATGAGAAATTGTACCTGCTGTGTCCAGTAAAGGCTCTTTGTACTTAAGTCCACCACTCCGGCCAGTGGCGTAAGTCAGAGCAGCTGCTGGTCGGCTTTGGCGGTGACAGGAGAGTTGATGCTGTGCCGAAGCAGCACATCTCTAATTGGATAATGGAAGCAATCTCTATCGCTTATGAGGCGCCTCTGGCATAAGGGCTCATTCCACTAGGGGGGTCGCCTCCTCGAAGGCTTTGTCCAAAGGGGTATCCTTACAGGATATGTGTGCTGTGGTCGGGTGGTCTATGCCACACACATTCATTCAATTTTACAGCCTGGATATACATTTCGACCTGGGCTCGAGTGTCTTGCAGTGACCCTCGGGCTCAGATCTTTTTGAACAGGCGGTATAACCCTCAGTATAACAGAGTGGGTATTCTCGTTCCCACAGCGTTCAGCAAATGCAACATGGAGTTCCCTTTGAAAAGGAACGTCTGGGTTGCGCATGTAACCTTGTTCCCTGAGAATGGAACGAGACATTGCATAGCTTTGTCATACTGGGGCATGCCTGTGAATTGCGTCTTCGCTTCAGATAATAGAGGCTGACGGTGCGGTTCACAGGTCATGTATATATCATGCGACACGCTTAATTGCCATGTCACCTGATCACAGCAGGCTTATAAATAAGCATTATGTTACACAAGCTTCAGATAACGATCACGCACGAGGGCGCTTACCACAACATTCAGCTAACTCAATGTCTTGTTCCCTTCTCATGGAAGAGGGTTACATGCGTAACCCAGATATTTGTTATTCTGGCTGTCCACAGAATGCGTAGCAGACATCTCCAGCACCACAGTTCAAATTCATCAATCTTTTCTGCCTTTTTCAGCGTCCAGCTTTCGCAGCCATATGTTGCTAAAAACTATTGCACTGACCAGTCTGCATTTGGTTGCAGGGCTGATGTCTTTGCTTTCCAGGTGTTGTTCATACTGACCATCGAATTTCTTCCAAGTGTCAGCTGTTTTTTGATGTCAGGGGTGCAGTTGCCATCACAATCAATTTTGGAACCAAGAAAGTTGAATTCTTCACTTCAATTTCTTCATTTTTGCTCTTGATTGATGTTTGCATTTTTTGCTGTTGTCATGGTCTTTGTCTTCTTGATGTTCTTGCGCAGTCCAACCTTCTCACTTTCTTCTTTGACTTTCGTGATCAGATGTTCGAGAACTCTCTTGTTTTCAGCCAGCAGGGTGGTATCATCGCCGTATTGGAGGTTGGTGATTCATTTGCTGTCTATTTTCACTCCAATGTTGGACTCATCCAGGCTTGCTCGCCACATGACAGCTTTTGCGTACATGTTGAAAGCTGCTGGTGACAGGATGCATCCTTGGCAGTGTGCCCTTTCTGATCTTTAACCGATCCATGTCTCTGTATGGTGTTCGGACTATAGCTTCTTGATCTTGATAAAGTGATCTTATGAGTTCGGTCAGGTATGGTATTGTGCCCATTTCCTTCAGGTAGGTTGAATGCCTTCAAATAATCAACGAAACATGTGTACAGATCTTTCTGATACACCCTGTTTTTTTTTCCATAATCCATTGAATTTTGGCAATCATGAGTGCCTGACGCCAGCTTGCACATCTGGAATTTCCCCATCGATGGTTGTGCTCAAGCACAATGCATAAAGTCATGCGCATACAGTTTAAGACCTTGATATCAAACATAAGAATGGGGGAAAATGTGACCTCAGTGACTCAGTGCCAGGTGGGCTATTTCAGAAACATATCTCCTGGGACAAGAATCTCTAGAGTTTACACAGAATGGTGCAACAAACAAACAAACAAAAAACAAAACTTCCAGTTAGCAGCAGTTCAGTATGCAGAAACATCTTGTTGATGAGAGTAAAATAAGAATGGCCAGACTGGTTTGAGCTATTGAATAACAAACAACCACTCTTTACAACAGAAACAGAAACAGAACAGGTGAACAGAAAACCATCACCGAATGCACATGTCGAACACATTATTTGGGTTCCACTCCTGTCAGCTAAAAACAGGAATCTGAGGCTACAGTGGGCACAGGCTCAGTAAAACTGGACAGTTGAAAATTGGACAAAGACCAGGCACCAACAATCATGTCATGGTCAAAGTCACTGAGATCACATTTGTTCCCCATTATGATTAATGATGATTGCAATTTGCTACTGCCACACGATTGGCTGATTGGATAATTGCATAAGTGAGCAGATAAATGTGTTCCTAGACTGGAAAAAAGCTCATTAAATGTACTTAATTCAAATGTGTACATTGGTTCCATGTGAATAAATTGAGTTACATTAACACAATTTGTTTTCGTACATCCAATATGATCTGATCATGCCTATTCAATGCCCTGGAACAAAAACAAACTCCACACATGCAGGACTGAACTTAGGACACTGGCACTGTGGGGCATTAAAGTTACCCACTGCAATATTATGCCACACATGATTTAAACAATTTAACATTATGGTTATTTCATCCTGTCAGTGCCAACATTCTTCTGAGACTTACATAAAAATCATAACTGGATCAGGTTAGTATTACATAAACTAATAACAATCACTCTACATAATTCAAACTAGTAGATTTTGGTAAATTAGTCAATTTTGGCATAAGCAATGAAATTATGTTTTGATGAGAAATATAAATATTTCTATGCAAACTATACATATTATTTTCTCTTAAATCTAAATAATCACATATTCCTTTTTTTCTCCAGTGCAATAAAGTGGACAGTTAGTGTATATTTAAGAACATTACTGTTTGGGCTAAAATACCCTGGTATTTATGATGATGATTTCCGCAAAACAGCTCCGACACATCACTGATCCACTTCCACATTTTACTATGGGTATCAGGTGTTTTTCCTTCAGTACAGTTTTTCTTTCACCACAACACATGATTCCAAATGTATATAGTGTGGGGTGTGTCCTGGTTAAAACGTCACCCTATTAACTACGTGGCCAATGAGCTATCTTCCTACCACAGTATATAAGTGGTTGTTTATGCCTCCCAGAATGCGTCACGGTCGAAAACCCGCCTCTTTCTTTCGTTGCTATGGACTAAGGAGGTATGTGTTTTAGCTTTGTCGCTTAGCTGTTTGATGCTAGCTTAGTTTAGTGTGACGTTGGACTACCGAGACTGTGTGCATGGCTGGTCTGCTGCTTACTCTCAGTGCAGTGTGCCGTCAACGCTCCATCAGTGTAGCATGGTAGTTTAACACAGCCCAAGTTGGAGCACCAGCTGTTGCCGTCACAACTATTAAAGATGCTATCATGATTTTTGTATGTGCCATTGTGAGGACCATGTCATTGGATCATGGTAGGTAAATCGTTTAGCTCTATTACGCGAGCTAAATGACTTTGCATGCTTTCCAAGTTGAGGTTGTAACACCTGTTTTTTATTCTTAGGGTCCTCAATTTTGCATGCGTTAAGGCGGGCTGAGTGAGATGTGGTCGTTTCGTTAGAGCTCCTCCCCCTCACTCACGGAGCCACGCTGCTTGCTTGATTCTGTTTGGTTTTGCTGCTTCTGTTTGCTTTGCTTTTACTTTGCGTTTGCTTGGTTTGGGGCTGCTTTGCTGCTTTATTTTATTTTATTTGTTTGTTACTGTCACTAAGATCAGTTTTATTGAATTCAACTGTAAAAGTCTTTATCAGTTATGCTGATACTGCTATGTGGTAGTAGTGGTTTTGGTCAGTCTTGGTAAACTTGCTACCTGAAATCAGTTGGAGCTCGGGGTTATCTGTGTTTTTGTGACAGTGTTTGTCTTTGTGTTTTATTCTTTCGTTTGTCTGCTTTGAGCATATTGTAATTGATTTAGTGTTTTTGTTTTCTCTTTGTAGGAGCTGAGTGCTTCCTGAGGCTGGGGGGAGTTCTTGGCTGCACCTTAGGCTTTACTTAACCAAGGGTTGTTATTTGCAGTGAATTTTGTAGAACAAACATTCTACATAAAGTGCACGTGCAGACATGTGCTAACAACACAGGACAGTACAGTAACTTCTAAAACAGTACAATAGGCACAGTAAGTGACAGTGTAGCGCTGAACAGTACACAGTTTTATTGTGGATGTGTCTGATATACAGGTAGTGCAAAAGATAGGTGCCAAGAACTAACAACATAATTTAAAAATGATATAAATGTAAACATAACATGCTAAGATGGAGTATTCAGCAAATTAGCTTATACCAAATATGAACATAGCAGTTATAGTGGTAGCAGCCAGGTCATAGATCTTCCAGATCCGTATGATGGGTTCTTTGGCTATCCTGAATATTTTCTTGTTGACTGTCAGTTCTATGTTGCAAGCCTAGTGGACCCCATGCCCGATGAGAAGCAATGACAAGGTTCATGTTGACCTGTTTTTTTGGCCTAGCCCACCAGTGGGTGAAGCGTCTAGTGGCCATGGGATCCAGGGGACTTGATAATGTAACTCAGTTTGTGGGACTATTCGTGACGGTGTTCAGGAGTCCAGAATCCAAGGCCATCCTGGAACATCTTTTGGGAGGGGTCAGCCTCGCAGATAATCCTGACCTGACATTCACCACCTATTATGAGCCTGCAAACAGGGTGACCTCCTCCCCAAGGCTCCAGCCTGAGACCCAAGAGGTGGTCTCACCTGCCAAGCTCCAGCCGGAGGTCAATGTGGAGACCTCCTCTCCAGAGCTCCAGCATGAGATCCATGAGGTGGTCTCATCTACAGAGCTCCAGCCAGAGGTCAATGTGGTGACCTCATCTCCAGAGCTCCAACCTGAGAGCCAGACGGTGGTCTCACCTGCAGAGCTCCAACACGAGACCCACAAAGTAGTCTCAGCTCCAAAGCTCCAGTTGGAGGTCAACATGGCGACTTCCTTCCCAGAGCTCCAGCAGGAGATACAGGAGGTGCTCTCATCCCCAGAGCTTCAGCATGTGACCCATGAAACGGTCTCATCCACAGAGCTCCAGCATGAGACCCACAAGGCGGTCTCATCTCCAGAGCTCCAGCATAAAGTCAAGTTTCTGTCCCAGGTCGAAGAGACGGCCTCTCAAGCCAAGTTCCTGTCCCAGGTCGAAGAGACGGCCTCTCAAGCCAAGGTCCTGTCCCAGGTCGAAGAGACGGCCTCTCAAGCCAAGGTCCTGTCCCAGGTCGAAGAGACGGCCTCCCAAGCCAAGTTCCTGTCCCAGGTCGAAGAGACGGCCTCTCAAGACATGTTCCTGTCCCAGGTCGAAGAGACGGCCTCCCAAGACATGTTCCTGTCCCAGGTCGAAGAGACGGCCTCCCAAGACATGTTCCTGTCCCAGGTCGAAGAGACGGCCTCCCAAGACATGTTCCTGTCCCAGGTCGAAGAGACGGCCTCCCAAGCCAAGTTCCTGTCCCAGGTCGAAGAGACGGC
Organism: Ictalurus punctatus; assembly: GCF_001660625.3. Taxonomy (NCBI): domain Eukaryota; kingdom Metazoa; phylum Chordata; class Actinopteri; order Siluriformes; family Ictaluridae; genus Ictalurus; species Ictalurus punctatus. The sequence goes on from NC_030430.2 coordinate 13,282,076, forward strand.
CTCCAAAGACATGTTCCTGTCCCAGGTCGAAGAGACGTCCTCCCAAGACATGTTCCTGTCCCAGATTGAAGAGACGGCCTCTCAAGACATGTTCCTGTCCCAGGTCGAAGAGACGGCCTCCCAAGACATGTTCCTGTCCCAGGTCGAAGAGACGGCCTCCCAAGACATGTTCCTGTCCCAGGTCGAAGAGACGGCCTCCCAAGCCAAGTTCCTGTCCCAGGTCGAAGAGACGGCCTCCCAAGACATGTTCCTGTCCCAGGTCGAAGAGACGGCCTCCCAAGCCAAGTTCCTGTCCCAGGTCGAAGAGACGGCCTCCAAAGACATGTTCCTGTCCCAGGTCGAAGAGACGTCCTCCCAAGACATGTTCCTGTCCCAGATTGAAGAGACGGCCTCTCAAGACATGTTCCTGTCCCAGGTCGAAGAGACAGCCTCCCAAGACATGTTCCTGTCCCAGGTCGAAGAGACGGCCTCCCAAGACATGTTCCTGTCCCAGGTCGAAGAGACGGCCTCCCAAGCCAAGTTCCTGTCCCAGGTCGAAGAGACGGCCTCCAAAGACATGTTCCTGTCCCAGGTCGAAGAGACGTCCTCCCAAGACATGTTCCTGTCCCAGATTGAAGAGACGGCCTCTCAAGACATGTTCCTGTCCCAGGTCGAAGAGACGGCCTCCCAAGACATGTTCCTGTCCCAGGTCGAAGAGACGGCTTCCCAAGCCAAGTTCCTGTCCCAGATTGAAGAGACGGCCTCCCAAGACATGTTCCTGTCCCAGGTCAAAGAGACGGCCTCCCAAGACATGTTCCTGTCCCAGGTCAAAGAGACGGCCTCTCAAAATATGTTCCTGTCCCAGGTCGAAGAGACGGCCTCTCAAGACATGTTCCTATCCCAGGTCGAAGAGACGGCCTCTCAAGACATGTTCCTATCCCAGGTCGAAGAGACGGCCTCTCAAGACATGTTCCTATCCCAGGTCGAAGAGGTGGCCTCCCAAGACACGTTCTTGTCTGAGGGCGACGAGGTGGCCTCCCACGCCAAGTTCAAGCTAAAGGTCGACGAGGTGACATCCCACACCAAGTTCCAGTCCAAGGTCACTGAGATGACCAACCAAGTTCTCCTTATGCCTGAAGCCGAGGTCACAACCAACCAGGTCCTGCTCACGCCTGAAGCCGACGTCATGACCAACCAAATCCTGCTCACGCCCGAGTCTGCTGACACAGACAACCATGTTCTGATCATGCCCGAGTTTGCTGACACGGACAACCAGGTTCTGCTCACACCTGTTGATACAGCCAACCAAGTTCAGCCTGCAGATCGGTGAAGAATGACACTCAGCCTCTCTGCGTGGCTGAGGATGATTCTCTGCCTCCCTGCTCCGCTGAGGATGTAGCTCTGCCTCCCTGCTCCCCTGAGGATGTCGCTCTGCCTCCCTGCTCCGCTGAGGATGTCGCTCTGTCTCCTTGCTCCACTGAGGACATTGTTCCACACCAAGTCAAGCCCCAGTCTAAAGCTGACGACACAACTTCCCAAGCCTGTGTCTCACCTAATGACCCCGGCGAACCAGCCACAGCCCCATATCTGCACCTTGGCTACTTGAGGAACCTGCTACTTGTTGGACAATTCCTGCATTGGAACCTGAGGGGCTGTGTGAACATTTTGCCCAGAGGACCAGGATCGCTGGGGGAGGGAGTGTATTTTGACTGCCCTGGGGGGGTGTTCTGTCATATCACAGCAAACCAGTGACTGCATTTCCCATCCTGCACTGTGGCCTACAAACATGGCCACCATGGACTGCAATTCCCAGAACACTCACATTAATTATACTCATGCACACCTGCATCAAATTCACAGCACTCACAACCACAATATAAAGATTGTTTGAACACAATGAATTTCGCGAAGTATTGAGTGTTATCACCATACCAAGAATTTGTACCCTGTTCCTCATTTTGGTTAATGTTCATTGATCTTGTTTATTGTTTCTCGTTCTCGTTTCTTGTCTTACCTAGTTTATGCCTGTTTGCAGATCGCCTGACCCATTGCTTGTTTTTGACCATGCTAGTGCCTCATGATTTGGATTTGTCTGCCTGCCTCTCTTTATTAAAAGCTCTTATCTGCACTTGCATCCATCCTAACCTTCATTACGTGGATTACATGACAGATGGCAAACAGTTGTGACAAGTGAAAACTGTACAGTCCAGACATTAATTCTAGTGAGCGGGACAGGAGGAGTGTTGCAGGGAGCAATGTGATAGAACACCGGATCAGTGGTTACTGAAGGTCAACCACCTCTGTGTCTGAGCCTCTCACTGCATCTCTGGTGTGTATCCTGATGAGACAGAATATATGTCAGGACAGTAGGTCAGTAGGAGGTCTGGAATCTGCCTATTTATTGGTTCTGCCATTTGACTGGATTGTTAAACTGTGGGTGATGACCTGATAAAAGGCTCACACTGGTATTCAGATAATATATACACTGATCAGCCATAACAATAAAACCACCTGCCTAATATTGTGCAGGTCCCCCTTGTGACACCAAAACAGCTCTGACCTGTCAAGTCATGGACTCCACAAGACCTCTGAAGGTGTGCTGTGGTATCTGGCACCAAGTAGTTAGCAGCAGATCCTTTAAGTCGTGTAAGTTGTGAGGTTGGGCCTCCATGGATCGGACTTTTTTTGTGCAGCATACCCCAGACACTCGACTGGATTGAGATTTGGGTATTTTGGAGGCCAAGTCAATACCTTGAACACTCTGTCATGTTCCTCAAACCATTCCTGAACAACCTTTTCAGTGTGGCAGGGCGCATTATCTTGTGGAAGATGTCACTGCCTTTGAGAATACAGTTGCCATGAAGGCAGTACTTGTTGCAGTACTTGGTCTGCAGCAATGTTTAGGTAGGTGGTACATGTCAAAGTAACACCCACATAAACGCCAGAACCCAAGGTTTCCCAGCATCACATTTCTGTGCTGGCTTGCCTTCTTCCCTAATATATCCCACCCCTTGACAGGTGTCATTTTAATGAGATAATCAATGTTATAATATCACCTGTAAGATAATCACCTGGCAGTGTTATATAACAAATCAAAAGGAAAACAAATCTCAAATCCCCTAATTTTTTTTTCTGTGGACAAATAATTTCCAGCCAAATGTCTATTAAAGGTTCAGTAGTTATATTTTTCGTTAACAGTTACATTTTAAAAATATATATATTTCATTTCTTACAAATAATCTGACAAATAATTAAGAAATTAATAAAAAAAACTTAAGCCATTGTCTCAGCACAAGTATTAAAACGAAAAAAATCTGTTTGGAAACCTGGACTCTAGTCTGGAATATTTGTTTGTATTTGGATTGGCTTCTTGTCAGTCATTTTATAGACATGCCCTCAATGCCCCTTCAAATCCTCATAGAAACTTATGAGGAGAAGTTCCATGTTTATAGAGTTGTAATTTGGCTTTCAAGCAGTTTGACAATGATGCCATGACAATCCTTGGTTATGGTAACTCTACTTTTGGGGGTGGAGCTTTGTGTACATGAATGGATCTCTTTTTCATAAATCTAACCTAATGCACCTTTATGTAATGTTGCTAGATGATGCCTGTAGTAATTATGATCGATAATAACAAATTATGATCAGGATAAGTGATCTCTGTCTAAATATCAGAGACGTGAGTGCAGAGCTTAATTTGAGCCGGATCCTGCCAGAACCTCCAAAGTATAGCACACCTGTGTTACAGAACGATTTTATGTGGATACGGCACCTCAGCAGCTGGATGTTTAAAGTCTCAAGCAGCAATATTATCAAAACAAATAGTTTTAGTTTTTAATTCACCAAAAGTAAAGAAGAAGAACAACAACAACAAGAACAACAAAAAACTGCAATAAAAATGCTACTCTTATATTACTGGTGCTCAAATATTGCTAATAGTCAATAGCTTCCTTCAAATAATGTAATCATTTCAAGTTCAAAGTTCACCTCAATTCATTGTCATGAAGCGAAGCCTACAGTCATGTAGCGTGTTTTGTACAGTTTGTCAATGAAAAAGTTATTATTAGTAGCATTTTTTTAAGAACACAAAAAAAGAAAGTGAGAATATGGAGCAAAATACTAAATGGCAAGAGTCCAAGAGAGTGAGCAGCAGCAGGTCACTGATGACGCAGTTTAATGACCATTCACATGACTAGCAGTGATAATGCTATCCTGATTGTGGAAGATTTTTAGAAGTACTTACGAGGCTAAATGCTGTCAACCTACACATGGCTTTGAACATGAGATTGACTGCCAGGAATTAAACAGAGATAACAGCCCACGTACAATCATTTGGGCTTTTAGGAGGTACTGGACTCAAATACACAAAAAGTTCCTGAAGGACTAAGGCAGTTGTTGGCCACTGTGAATACCATTCCAATCTTGAGTGGAGTATGAGTTGGGTTTCACCAAAATGAGTCTGATTTGTAGCTCACAACATGCATCCCTTCTCATCCCCACCATCTTGTCTCAGATGTTTTTGAACACAGTGGGTCCACTGCTTGCAAAGTTCAATCCCGAGCCATTTGTGCGCTCATGGATACGTAAGAGACCCAGGGAAGAGTAAGAGAATACTGACATGACAGCTTTGTGGAATATTTAGTGTTAGGTAAGACAGTTTTTTCTTGATTATGTTGTGCAGTTAATGTCAGTTTATTGTAAGTAGGCCTACCGTATGATACGTAGCTTTGCTTTCAAAGTGCTTTGGGCAAATGTGCTTTGTACCTAACTAAAGTGAAAGCACATAAGTTGATAGCATGTGCACTCCATAAATGTTTCCCTTTGTACTGAGAGTACTCGCTGCTATAAACTCATTATGTTCTACTACGTTATGTGATATTCTAGAGGCACTTTTACTGGAAGTTAGGTGATCGGAAACTTCCGCATGCCTCCCAACCTGCAAGATCACTACCCACTTATTTTTGTGGTGTCATGGATTTCCCCTGAACTACCCGAAGCATGACAGTGCTGTTTGCGGCACTCTGTTTGCTGATCACCTGACCCACACATGTTTATTGATTCTGATTTTGTCTGTCGATTTGGATTTGTCTGTCTGCCTCTCTGTCACACATTGTAGCAGAGATACGGCGGATGCAAGTGCAGGATAACAGTTGTTTATTTAAAGAGACACACAGGCAGACAAATCCAAAACGTGATCCAAAACGTAATTCATAAACAGGCAAGAGGTCAGGCGATTGGCAAACAGGTATACACAGGGCTAGGCAGGAATCTAGGTCGATAACCAAAACAAGAAACAAACTATGACGATGAACTGGAAGCGGATATCCAGCGCGAACTGACTATGACTATGACTATGACTATGACGCGAACTAAACTAACGCTAAACATTTACTTACGACTTACGACTTCTTAATCTTCCGTGTTGTGTGCTGGGAGGCACGCGCTATATATGCCGACATGATCAGCGTCTCAACTGCTATCAGCTGAGAGCAATTCAGACCCACGTGAATTCCCAGCCAATGACGGAACAGGGAGGAGACATGACAAACATAAACAAAACACACGTGTCCCAATGTCACTACGGTCGACAGCGGAAAAGCAGGTGCTCACGCATTTGCGCTTAGAGCACAATGCTTCAAGGGGGAATTGTGACAGAACCCCCCCCCAAGGGCACTCCTCCCGGAGTGCCATGAGTCATCCCACTTCATTGGCGGCCCCAGCCCCCTGGGCTGAATGTCCCAAGCAGAGACATGAAACTGCACGGTGTTCTTGGCGGCGTAGGGAAGCAGAACGAAGACCTCAGCTGGACAGGGAGGCTGAGTGACGACCTCAGCTGGACAGGGAGGCTGAGCGACGACCTCAGCTGGACAGGGGGGCTGAGCGACGACCTCAGCTGGACAGGGGGGCTGAGCGACGACCTCAGCTGGACAGGGGGGCTGAGCGACGACCTCAGCTGGGCATGAGGGCAGAGCGACGTCCTCGGTGGAGCAAGGAAACAGAGCACTGTACTCGGCGGAGCAGGGAAACAGAGCACTGTACTTGGCGGAGCAGGGAAGCAGGGCGACATCCTTGTTGAAACATGAAGGCAGAGCGACGTCCTTGGCGGAGCAGGAAGGCAGAGCGACGTCCTCGGCGGAGCAGGGAAACAGAGCACTGTACTCGGCAGAGCAGGGAAACAGAGCACTGTACTCGGCGGAGCAAGGAAGCAGGGTGACGTCCCCAGCTGAACTGGGAGGCAGAGCGAAGTCCCCTGTAAGGCCAGGGAGAGGAGTGTGGGTCTCCGTGCGGCCAGGGAGAGGAGCGTGGGTCTCCTCGAAGCAGAAGGGGGGAACGCTATTTGCCATGGGGCAGGGGGGCTGAGTGACGACCTCAGCTGAACAGGCGGGCTGAGCGACGACCTCAGCTGAACAGGCGGGCTGAGCGACGTCCTCAGCTGAACAGGCGGGCTGAGCGACGACCTCAGCTGAACAGGCGGGCTGAGCGACGTCCTCAGCTGAACAGGCGGACTGAGCGACGTCCTCAGCTGAACAGGCGGGCTGAGCGACGTCCTCAGCTGAACAGGCGGGCTGGGCGACGTCCTCAGCTGAACAGGGAGGCTGGGCGACGACCTCAGCTGAACAGGGAGGCTGGGCGACGTCCACAGCTGAACAGGGAGGCTGGGCGACGTCCACAGCTGAACAGGGAGGCTGGGCGACGTCCACAGCTGAACAGGGAGGCTGGGCGACGTCCACAGCTGAACAGGGAGGCTGAGTGACGTCCACAGCTGAACAGGGAGGCTGAGCGACGTCCACAGCTGAACTGGGAGGCTGAGCGATGTCCACAGCTGAACAGGGACGCTGAGCGACGTCCACAGCTGAACAGGGAGACTGAGGCTCTGAGGTCACTAGGTGAACCTTGGGCATGGGCGGAGCTTGGCTGGCCGTGTCAGCAGACTGTGACGCGGGCGGAGCTTGGCTGGCCGTGTCAGCAGACTGTGGCGCGGGCGGAGCTTGGCTGGCCGTGTCAGCAGACTGTGGCGCGGGCGGAGCTTGGCTGGCCATGTCAGCAGACTGTGGCGCGCGCGGAGCTTGGCTAGGCGTGTCAGCAGACTGTGGCACGCGCGGAGCTTGGCTAGGCGTGTCAGCAGACTGGGGCGCGAGCGGAGCTTGGCTGTGCATGTCAGCAGACTGGGGCGTGAGCGGAGCTTGGCTGTGCGTGTCAGCAGACTGGGGCGCGAGCGGAGCTTGGCTGTGCGTGTCCGCAGACTGGGGCGCGAGCGGAGCTTGGCTGGGCGTGTCAGCAGACTGGGGCGTGAGCAGAGCTTGGCTGGGCGTGTCAGCAGACTGGGGCGTGAGCAGAGCTTGGCTGGGCGTGTCAGCAGACTGGGGCGTGAGCAGAGCTTGGCTGGGTGTGTCAGCAGACTGTGGCTTGAGCGGAACTTGGCTGGGCCTGTCGGCAGACCGGCGCGTAAGCAGAACTTGGCTGTGCGTGTCAGTGGGCTGAACTTGGGTGACCGGGTCGGTAGACTTGGGCGTGAGCAGCATTTGGTCATTAGGCTGAGATATTAGCAGAGCTTGGGAAACTGGATCAGCAGGCTTGAACGTGAGCTCAGGGACATGAAGCTTGGCTTGGGCGTCAGAGCCTGGAGGCTTGGCTTGGGCGTCAGAGCCTGGAGGCTTGGCTTGGGCATAAGAGCCTGGAGGCTTGGCTTGGAGCTCAGGGACTGGAGGCTGGACCTGGAGCTCAGGGACTGGAGGCTGGACCTGGAGCTCAGGGACTGGAGGCTGGACCTGGAGCTCAGGGGCTGGCGGCTGGACCTGGAGCTCAGGGACTGGAGGCTGGACCTGGAGCTCAGGGGCTGGCGGCTGGACCTGGAGCTCAGGGGCTGGCGGCTGGACCTGGAGCTCAGGGACGTGAGACTTGACTTGGATCTCAGGGACGTGAGACTTGACTTGGATCTCAGGGATGTGAGACTTGACTTGGATCTCAGGGACGTGAGACTTGACTTGGATCTCAGGGATGTGAGACTTGACATGGACTTGGACCTTTTGTTGGAGCTCGGCGGGTGAGCCCACCTCGTGGGGCTCAGGTTCGAGCTCTGAGGTCACCCTGTCGGTCCCGGGCTGGGTCTCTGCACGGGCTCTCCGGTGGAGTTTCTTATGCTCCCGCCAGCTGCTCTTGAAGCATTCCTGAGAGCAGAAGAAAGCTTCCTGGAGGCCCAGCTTCCTGCAAGTGGGACATTGAAGCTGAGTCTCTCTCCCGCAGCCCTCGGTCATACATCTCGGGGATTTCGCCCCCGTGTTGGCCGGAAATTGAAGTGGATCGCTGGTTACTGCCCTGTGCATCTCCTCATAATAGAGGTTGAATGGTGGGTCCACCTGGGGCTGTCCATTGACTCTCCACCCCAGTAAATCAAGACCACGAAGTTGTCCAGGCTGTGAAAACTCCTCCATAAACAGCTCTGTAAACTGAGTGACATCATGGAGGGCTGGCGACCCAGCACTCACCAGCTGCTCCGCCCAGTCACGGGCCGGGCCGCAAAACCTGGACACCAGGAACCTGATCCACTCTCTCTTAGTAGGCTTGGGAACCGCCAAGCTGCAGAAATACTCCTGGCAGCTGAAGAGAAACTCCAGCGGGTAGCTCCCCAATCCCGCTGTCTCTGGCAGCAATTCAATGGCGTACCTTTGGGGATATTGCACGGATGAAAAATGCGGCCAGTAATCCGAGCGTTCCCCGATGCGGTATTGTCCTACGATTTTCCTAGTTGCTGTGGCGTGCCTTCTCTCTAGTCCTCCTGCTGCATCCATGTTAAGGCGGAAGATTCTGTCACACATCGTAGCAGAGATACGGCGGATGCAAGTGCAGGATAACAGTTGTTTATTTAAAGAGACAGGCAGGCAGACAAATCCAAAACGTGATCCAAAACGTAATTCATAAACAGGCAAGAGGTCAGGCGATTGGCAAACAGGTATACACGGGGCTAGGCAGGAATCTAGGTCGATAACCAAAACAAGAAACAAACTATGACGATGAACTGGAAGCGGATATCCAGCGCGAACTGACTATGACTATGACTATGACTATTACGCGAACTAAACTAACGCGAAACATTTACTTACGACTTCTTAATCTTCCGCGTTGTGTGCTGGGAGGCACGCGGTATATATGCCGACATGATCAGCGTCTCAACTGCTATCAGCTGAGAGCAATTCAGACCCACGTGAATTCCCAGCCAATGACAGAACAGGGAGAAGACATGACAAACATAAACAAAACACACGTGTCCCAATGTCACTACGGTCGACAGCGGAAAAGCAGGTGCTCGTGCATTTGCTCGCGATTCCCCCTGCTTCAAGGGGGAATCGTGACACTCTCAATAAAGCCTTTTACTGCATTTGCATCCATCTTCATCCTGCTTATGTGACATCTGGGACCTGCAGATTTACAAAAAAGATCAAAGGTGATGAAGAAAGTTCAGCCCTTGTTAAATAGCTCCACTTGTGCTCTCGGGCAGGATTGTAGGCACGATAAGATAAGATAAGATAACATTTATTGATCCCACACTGGGGAAATTCCCTCGTTACAGCAGCTCAGTTACACAAAAAAACATATAGGAAAGAATACACATTAAATAGGAACAGAATTGAAATAAAGTATCTCTCTCTCTCTCTCTCTCTCTCTCTCTATATATATATATATATATATATATATATATATATATATATATATATATATATATATATATATATATATATATATATATATATATATATATACACTATAGGAATAGAAAAATAAGAATTAGTGTAGTAAAAAAATAATAATAATGGTAATATGTACACTAAGGATACCTAAGGACAACATGTATGTACAGATGAATATAAATTTGAATAGATTCAGTTGTGTAACACCTTGTTTGTATACATGAGTGGATAAATGGATTATTGCACAGTTAATAATAGAGGGGTGAGCAACAAATAATAATGCGTGGGTTGATGATGCAAAAAAAAAAAAAAAAAAACAGCTAGCAGTGCCACATTATGTTGTTGTTGCATTAAAGAGTCTGACTGTAGGGATGAAGGAGTGGTAGCGCTCTTTCTTGCACTGAGGGTGCAGCAGTCTGCTGCTGAAGGAGCTGCTCAGGAACCCCAGTATCTCATACAGAGGGTGAGAGGAATTGCTCATGATAGATGCCATCTTAGCTGACATCCTCCTTTCCCCCATCACCTCTATGCTGTCCAGAGGGTAGACCAGGACAGAGCTAGCCCTCTTAACCAGTTTGTTGAAATGTTTCCTGTCCGTCTCTGTGCTCCCACCTTCCCAGGAAACTACTGCATATAAGATAGCAGATGCTACCACAGAGTCATAGAAAGTTTTAAGCAGGGTCCTGCACACACCAAAAGATCTCAGTCTCCTCAGCAGGTGGAGACGACATCAGCCCTTTTTGTACAGGACTTCTGTGTTTGTGGACCAGTCCAGTTTATTGTTGAGGTGAACACCCAGGAATTTATATGTCACCACCCTCTTGATTTCCATACCCTGAATGCTCACCGGCATGGACCGGGTTGGTCTCCTGCGGAGGTCGACTACCATTTCCTTTGTCTTGTTGGCGTTGAGGCAGATGTGGTTTAATTCACACCAGTTGACAAAGTCAGCAATGACCTCCTGGAATTCCTGATCATTCTCCTCTGATACTCGTCCAACAATGACCGTATCATCAGATAACTTCTGCATGTGGCAGCTATTAGTGTTATGCCTGAAGTCCGCTGTGTACAGGGTGAAAAGAAATGGAGCAAGCACTGTATCCTGCGGTGCTCCTGTGCTGCTGACCACCACATCAGACATACAGTCCTGGAGCCTCACATACTATGGTCTGTCAGTGAGATAGTTGGTGATCCATGCAACCGGGTGGCGGTCAACTCCAGCTCCCAAAAGCTTCCCCCTAAGCAGTGATGGTTGAATTGTGTTGAAAGCACTGGAAAAAAAAACAAAAAAAAACCATGATCCTCACAATGCTCCCAGTATTCTCCAGGTGTAGAAGTGATCTGTGCATCAGATAAATAATGGTGTCCTCAATCCATATGACTGGTCGGTAAGGAAACTGTAGGGGGTCTAGCTCTGAGCTCACTGCTGTCGCAGTACAATTCTCTACATGGACTTCATCAGGTGTGAAGTTAAAGCTACCGGTCTGAAGTGGTTTGGCTCACTCGGATGCACAATTTTGGCTACTGGAACCACACAGGAAATCTTCCACAGTACTGGAACTTGCGCTAGTCTCAAGCTCAGATTAAAGATGTGCAGGATGAACTCCCTGAGCTGATCTGCACAGTCTTTAAACAGTCTGGAGCTGATTCTATCCAGGCCTGGGGCCTTTCTTGCCTTGATCTTCTTTAGCTCCTTCTTCACTTGATTGAGTGTCAGAGAGAGACTGCAGGGGGGAGTTATTCGCGATCCCTGATGAGTGGTATGGGTGGAGGGGTGTGAAACCTCCTCGAGTGAGGGATGCTGAGCAGTGGAGAGGTGTGAGCTGTGTAATGCTGATATTCCAGAAGCTCTGAGGAGAGAGTTGGATGATGCCGATATTCCTGGAACCCTGGGGGTGGAGGAGGGGGTGCCTAATGGCCCAAGAGGGAAAGGTTGGGTCACTGACAGGTCTGAGGTCTGGTTGGAGGGGGAGGAGATGGAGCCGAATCAAATCTACTAAAAAATAGATTTAATTCATTTGCCCTGTCACAGTCGCCGGATACAAAGCCCCTCCCATTGTCTTTGTTCTGGCCTGAAATTGTTTTCAGTCCCCTCCAGACCTCCCTCATGTTTTGTTGAAGGCACTCCTCCATCTTTTTTCTGTAGCTGTCTTTTCCTTTACTTATCTCCACTCTGAGCTGTTTTTGAACCACCCTCAGCTCATCTTTGTCCTCCAATCCGAACAGTCTCTTTTTTTCCTTTAACAGAGCTTTGAGATCTGGAGTCATCCAAGGTTTGTTGTTGGAAAAAGATACAACCTGCTTCTTAGGCACGGTGTTCCACACAGAAATTAATGTAGTCTGTTACACAGTGAGTGAGACTGTCAATGTCCTCTCTGTGCGAACTACAGAGCATTTCCCAGTCTGTAGACTCAAAACAGTCTCTTAGTGCCCCACTGGTCTCCTCAGACCATTTTCTCACATACCTTGTGATTGGAGCTTGTTTATTCAACAAAGGTATGTAGGCAGACAGCAGATGGACCAGGTTGTGATCTGAGCAGCCAAGCGGGAGAAGGGGTGAAGAACTGTATGCATCTTTTGTGTTTGCATACAGCAGATCCAATGTTTTATTGCCCCTAGTGTGCCATTTAACATACTGTGTGAAGGTGGGGAGAGTTGAGGACAGGGACGCAAGATTAAAGTCCCTGGAGATGAGAAGGAGGGGCTGTGGCGATGTCTGCAGCTGTGACACAACAGTGTGCAGTAGCTCACATGCCACTGTAGCGTCAGCCGGGGGTGGGGTGGGGGGTAGACAGTTATTGTGATGATGCGCAAGAACTCCCTCGGCAAGTAATATGTCCGCGTGCTAACCTCTAGCAACTCAATATCCTTAGTGCACCGCTGCTCTTTAACCCTGATATGTCCAGGGTTACACCATCTCTCATTCACAGACATCACTATTCCCCCACCCTTCCTCTTGCCGTTCTCCTTTGCTTTCCTGTCCGCTCTCACAAGTTGAAATCCGTCCAGTGTAACCAGTGAATCTGTACTGAGATTGTTCAACCACGTCTCCGTGAAGCACATGATGCTACACTCCCGCTCCTCCCTCTGCAGCCTGCTTAGCATCATTAGCTCTTCCATCTTATTGGAGAAAGATCTCACATTCCCCAAAATAACGGACGGAATGAACGGTTTGTACCATAGCTCTGCTTCCCCTTCTCCTTCTCCTAATTTCCTTGGGGATCACCGGTCTTTCTGTAGGAAGTATCCTGGTGTTGCTCAGTGCTAACAGCTGCTCCCTAGTGTAAACAATAGAGCCGTGGCTGAATGGGTCTCCCAATGCGGAACGGTACAGTCCAACAAACAGAAAAATAAATATTGCTAACCTCCACAATTGCATATCCATATCTATATCTATTTCTATTAGTGTAGAAAAAAACACAAAGAAAGCACAAAAAACAAGGGAAATATACTAAACTTAGACGAAAAAGAGCAGAGCTGCTGCAACAGGCTGCCACTCGCGTGGTGCCTAAGATGAAATATAGGAGATGGAAGAAAGACAAACTTCAGATATCATAAGAAATCCTCAGGGAGTGTCTTAAGTGGTATCAGAGAGTTGTTAAGGAGGCACAGTCAAAATACATGTCTGATTTAATAACACAAAATGCGCAAAGGCAGAAGGTCCGTTTTAGTACAATTAATGCCTTTCTAAATCCCTCTCCTAGTGTTCCATTTGAGATTTCTACTGACCTGTGATCAGTTTTTAACTAATTTTACTCATAAAATTGAGGGTATTCTGTCTAACATACCATCTCATAGTTCTTCTCCTCTAGAATCGCCTCTGTGTCAGAGCTCCCTTTCAATTTTTCAACCAGTGTCTCCTTCACAGCTTTCTGATATTGTTTCTAGTATGAAGTCCTCTTTCTGATGTTCTTCGTTCGCATATTTGTAAAGAGGCTTTTCCTGCTTTGAGTCCAGTCGAGACCGCTATTATTAATAGCTCTCTAGTCAATGGGGTGGTGCCGGCCACTTTTAGACATGCTGTAGTATAACTGCTGTTAAAAAAGTATAATCTTGATCAGCATGTCATGAATAACTACAGACCCACTTTCAAACTATCATTCATTTCAAAAGTCTTGGAAAAAAGTTGTCTAATCTCAGATTTCTTTGTACCTGAGGGATTTTAGTATTTTTGATTCATTTCAATCTGGTTTCAGGGAACTTCACAGTACTGAATCTGCTTTGTTGAATGTTACCAATGATAACTTACTTACTCTTGACTCAGGCTCTTGCTGTATTTAAATCTTGCTTGATTTGAGTGCAGCATTTGACACAGTAGATCATGATATCCTTTTGTAAAGACTTGATCATGTAGCTGGGTTTCAGGGGTTTCATGTGCTGGACTGATTTACCTCTTATCTCAAGGAGAGAACTTTTCCTGTTAATGTAGGGAAGTGTTTCTCATCCTGTGCTCAAATGTCCTATGGTGTTCCCCAGGGTTTCATTTAGGGTCCTCTTCTCTTTTCTCTATATATGCTTCCTCTAGGTCATACAATTGAGAGATACCAATTATTATATCCTTTCTATGCTGATGACACTCAGCTTTATCTTCCTGTGAAAAATAAGACCTGTTCTGTGTCTAGTTTGTTTGACTGTCTGCATGACAGTAAGTGCTGGATGGACATGAAGTTTTTACATTTAAACAACTACAAAACAGAAATAATCGTCTTTGGTCCATCAGCTCTGTCCTCTGACATTGTCAGTCAGTTTTGTCCCCTCTCTTCTAATGTGCATGACTATTGCTAAAATCAAGATGATGCTCTCCAAGAAGGACCTTGAAATTGTTATTCATGCATGTATAACAACCAGCTTGGACTGTTGTAATTCACTCTATCTGGGTTTACCTAGAACAACTATTGATCGTTTGCAATTGGTACAAATTACGGCAGCCAGATTACTGACTGGCACTAAAAAGACGTGAGCACATTACAGCTGTGCTTGCTTCTCGGTTACCGGTCAATCTCTGTGTTGATTTTTTATTTTTTTTAATTATAGAATTTTTATTGGAAAATCGCATTCTACATATTATAACACCCCATCCACACAACCCCAACAAAATAATCACAGCCAAAACCAAAAGAAAGGGGAAAACAAAACAACAACAAACAAACAACCAGAAAAACAAAACAAACAAACAAACAAATAAATAAAGAGAGGAGAGAAAAAAAAGGTAAGATGACTAGTATTTACCATCTACCTCTCCTCAATCCACCTCCGGGGTGCGTACATCACTGAAGTAGGCAATAAATTGTTGCCATTTTCCCAAAAATGAGTCATCCCTGCCTCTGATGTTATACTTGATTTTTTTTTGAAGTTTTAAGAAGAATATTAAATCTTTAAGCCAGACTGATATAGAGGGGGGTTGTGGAGAGGTCCAAGACAGCAGTATTCAGCGCCGAGCAAGTAACGATGCAAAACCCTCAACACTAGCTTGTTTATGGTTCAGAGGCTGACGGTGAGATGGAACACCAAAGATGGCCCGTGTTGATTTTAATATTTTGCTTTTAATATTTTGATAATATTTTTGCTTTTAATATTTTGATCATTTTAATATTTTCATGGACTTGCTCCTCAGTATATTTGTGATCTTCTCACTCCACACTGCTTCAAGACACTGTTGATCATCCAGTCAATTACTTTCAGTTCCTCATTCACATTTTAAGGCTAAAGTTGACCAGGCTTTCTCGGTGGCTGCTGATAAGCTTTGGAATAGTCTTCCTCTCCACATTAGATCTTCCCCCTCCATTTCTGTGTTTAAATCCTCTTTGCACTATTTATGTTTTAATTGAGGGTGTAAAGTTTTCATTGTTTTTTTTTCTGGTTTTTGTTTATTCTTTTAATTTTGTTTTAATTCTGTTTCATGTGTACAGCATTTGTACAGCACTTTGGTTTCCATATCTGCTGTGTTAAATGTGCTTTATACATCAATAAACTAAACTAAGCATTGCGTGAGTGTCTACATGGTTGTCACTACATACACCTTAATTTAATGCAATATTTGACTTTTAAGATAAGCACATTTGTAGTGTGTGTGGCTGTCTAGTAGTAGTAGACCAATTAATAGGTCCATACAAAGAATCCTCTGATAAGTCATTTAAAATGTCATCTACATATTATTGTTCTGCATTTTAAACTTGGCCAGTACTGGCTTTTAATTTTGTTTCTATGGGAGACATTAGAAAAGAGTGCATCCTGTAGTGTCCATAGTGAAAAAAAGTATAAAACCTCTCTTCCCACAGGATATAACTCAATCTCTATCAACATGTCCATTTGGATGGGATATATATTACCTGAGGTTATTTCTACTGGTCATTTTATTGAAGGTAAAATATGGCCTAATCTTTCCAGCACGAGTAGTCCATAAAAAGTATTGACATGACAGATTTGGCCAGGACTAAAATCCCAGAGATACTCTAGTAATAATTACATTACCATAAAATGTCTTACATTGTCAGGATTTATCACTTTGTCATTATAAAATGAAAGAGAGTGTGGCTGCAAGAAAAAACTGTGGTGTGCACAACCAATAAGGAAAGTGGAAATGCATTTTAATCAGTATTTTGAAAAAATCAACCATAAGGTAACTGTCCAATCATACACTGTGACTAACTGAGAGTCTGAGACACCTTAACAACCCGAAGTATGGACATATGATTTTGCAGGACTGTAAGAAGTGAAAGGGGGTCTTAGATCTTGTACATACATTTGACTAGCACTGAAGCTTGTGACAACTACTACAATGTAGGACAACAATCTTTTGCCCATTAATGTTAACTTTTTGTTTTAAAAAAATATTTTTATACTTCTCTTTTATCCTTTAATGCTCTTTGTCTTAATTTTAATTGTACTTATGTACTTTGAATTGCCTTTGTGTATGAAATGTGCTATACAAATATGTGCATTTTGGCCTTCCACTTTCCTTACATGGTCTGTGCTTCCTGTTTTTGTGACCTATGGGCTTGGTAGTTCATTCATCACAACTGTTCCTTTTTCCCCATTAATTAGTTTGACTATTTAAACTCTCTGCTTTCCGCTCTGTGCTTTTAAAAGTATTGTAGGTGCTATATACTTTACTTAGCTGTGTTTCCTTTGTGCATAGTTCTTGGTTTTCCCTGCTTTTTGACTCTGGCTTACATGTTTGATCTTGGAATATGGTTTACCCTGTTTTTATTTATTTTTTTGACAATTTGTTTTCTGTATTTTTCACTTAGAAAATATATGTAATTGTACTGATGTGCATATGTTTTTTTTTTTTTTTTTTTTTTTTTTTGTCAGGGGCATTTTGATTTTGATGGTTCCTCAAGATTTTTAAAAAAATGTTCAGGAAAGGCTAAAAGTCTGGATGTTCAATAAAGTCATATAAGGCATTAAATAAGTAATGAATTGTTTGGGCACCTCAGACAGTTGTATGATAGGGGGATGCACAGGAGTTTGTTTGGTTTTAGGCTGACAGCCAGTATTTTTCTGTAAGTGCTATGCAGAGATTTGTTGGCATTAATTTCAGCTACATAACTGCAAAGATCTGCATGGGAGTATGCTAAAATGAGTTTGATTCTTAAGGCAAGGATTCAGTATTGGAAAAAGCTACTGGATCTGCTGGAATACGATATGATTAGATTTTGACTTTGGAATGATGATGTCAAAGAAGGACAATTTAAAGAGTTGGAGTTATGGACAAATAATCTTGCTAACCTATTTATGCATCAGTTTAAAAAAAATATATTAATTATTTTCTATACCCCATTTGTCTATTCTATTTTGACAATAATTGATATATAATCAATTATAATTGATAATGGATTCATAATCAATTTTAATAGATAACAATGTATTATTATTGGCTTGTTTCATTTCAGTCGTTGCCTAATAAATTTATCCAGCAATCCAAAACATTCCTAATACAATAGACAATGATGAATCATAACATTAGGAATTTGTGCACCATCAAGCAGCAACTTATCCAAATGAAATATAGCTCCAAAATTGGTTGATTAATGCTTAAAATTAATCCAGGTGACCTATTTATGTTTAAGGTGGAATGAAGGTTTTGAGAAGTATTGGTATTCAGAAAAACTTCTCTAGCTCATTGTGTACCGGAATGATGGAGCCACGCTAATCCTTGAGTGCTAGTTCTCCTGTTTATTTGGTTGGATGGTGCCCCAATTAAAGAAAGCTTTTTATATATTGCTAACTCCTAGAGGGGCGAGGGAGAGAGAGGGTTAGAGTTCACTGAAGAATATTCATCCCGACTCTTATCTCTGTCCTTTATCCAGGATAGTGATGAGGAAATGGTGTTAGTGCCTTTCAAAACTTGCTGCACTTTTAGTTAGTGCTTCCTCATTAATAAGAGAATCTAGGAGGATTCCTACACTGATTATCACCATGCAGGGGCTGAAAGAAGACTGGAGGAATGAACGAATGCGATGGAAAGAGAGACATACAGGCACACAGGAAGACAGAAGACAACAAAATCTCTTACACAAGTGCTGTTCCTCTGAATGTGAAGCAATAGCTATAAGAAATAGTATGCACTCTTCCCCAGCATGAATTTGGAGATAAAAAGTACCGGAGCATGGTGGAAAGAAAAAAAAAAACCCAATGAAATGGCAGAGAAAAAGAGTGTGCAGATAGTAGGAGAAAGTACTTATGATGAATGATTCACTCCATTTAGGTGCCATAATGCCTAGATAAGTGGGCAGGGGGGGTGCAGAACAAGAATAGCTTTTTGATCATTTTAAATCATTAATGATGTGTAGATATCATCATGACCATGACAGTTTTCAGTTGCTGTCTGTTTTAAGCAATCTCTTAATCTTATTAAATTACTAATAAATGGTAATTAACACAGCAGAGAAAGAAATATTAAATATCATTAAGTATTATATATACACATATTTTTTCCCCCTGAATGTATTCCCTAACATCTGAGATAAAATATATTTCAGTTTTACAAATGTGAATTTATTTCTAATGAAATTCACCAAATCAATAGCTTTGGAGTTTGGAGATTTTTTGTCCTTTCCAAAATTACACCAAAACTTTTTAAAACAATATAAAAATAAAATAACACCACAGGAGAGTGAAGTATCCCACAGTTGTGAAAGTTTATGTGGCTAACAATTTTTTGGGACAAAATGTCAGAAAGAACCTTATTATTCATTCATTCATAGATAGATAGATAGATAGATAGATAGATAGATAGATAGATAGATAGAAATGATTCACTATTTATTTTTTGTACTAATAAAACATATTCTCTAAAAGACAGAGAATATCCATGTAGCATCAAATTATTTTCCTTTTCCAAGTCCCTCATATATCTGAAGCCAACCACAATCCTTGATTTCACTAATCTGTGAAAACCACCACTCCTGAACACTTCACTTCCTTATATATTTAAAACCAGGGATACAATCTACAATGAAAATAAACTTTCAAAAAATAAAGGTTCTGTAAAATTGGAATGAATGGACTACCAATAACAGTGAATATTTGAACAACAGTGAACAGTGAAAACAGCATGACTCACTAATGCTCTCTGTGAACAAAACAGAAAGATAGATTGAATTTTCAGCTTCATGTCATCACTTTGGACAAAAACCCAATGAACAGCTTGTCATCCTTACATAAAAGGATGTTTCATCCAGATATTATATTATCTTAACAGCTGACAAGTTGTTAACATGTAAAAATAAAGACAGTCAATATGTTTGCATTTTGGGGTGTGTGTGAGATTTTGTGTTGAAAATGACAAGTTGTGTGTTATTGTACCCTTCACAGGACTGGGATATGCTGCTTCTTCTTGAACCCAGGTTTTATATCATATAAACAGAACAAACAAGCTTTCAGTGAGAAGTGTGTCATACAGTTCTCCATGTAGTCTGAGATTTTAATCAGATCTGAAGTAACTACTAACTTGCAACTTGAGTTGTCTTCTTGTTGGATACTTTATTACTTGTACTCAAGTCATTATTAATATTATTACTTTTACTGTTACTTGAGTAATTATATTTATAAGTAGTTTTACTTGTACTTGAGTAAAATATTTGACTTCTCTACTCACCTCTGTAGCTCCCAGCTCCAAACATATCTGCTTTACAAGTGTAAGTCTTTATCACAAGTGTAATTAAATTAGATGACTACTGCCCCTACAAACACAAACACCAGTGCATTTTTCACTTTGAAAATGTGCAAGATCCCTCCTTCCTCTAATCTGCTCTCCCTCTCCATGATCAATAAAGGGAATGACAGTGATACAGAGCTGTCTATCTCATTGTGCTCCTGTCTCCTTGGGCTGTGTAGTCACTTTGCAGTATTCTCCATAAGCCTCCTTTTCCATGTTTTATCATGAATTTAAGTGCTCTAACACTGCATGTCCATATTGCTAAGCTCCCTTTTTGCAAATTATTTCAAGGGCAGGACTTTACATTGTGCTGAAGTGTTGAGGACAGTGCCATCTAAGTTTTATTATATCAAATCAGACATTTAATAAATTATTAAAATTTTATGGACTTTTATTTAGTTATTTTTCATTTCATGGCCTGGCCACAGGTTGTGCTGTACAATGATATCTATCTGTCTATCTGTCTGTCTGTCTGTGTCTGCATGCTGTTGGACCTATTCCAAAATGTTCCCTAGCCAAGACACAATGATCAGAATATTCATAAGCTATTGATCCAGGGTGCCACCAAGCTCTCTCTCTCTCTCTCTCTCTCTCTCTCTCTCTCTCTCTCTCTCTCTCTCTCTCTCTCTCCATTGTCCTAGCTCTCTTTGCTTCTCACCCATGTCCTTTCACCTTCTCTTTTGTATTCTTCTCCCTTTTTAGTTAGAAGGAGGTGAATGGACAGCATGCATTCATTACAGTTGTGTAGAAACGAGTGCATATTTGAATGCCCAGAGTAACCATATGAACAAATCTGCATCTCACTGTTAAAGCAGTCGTATGACATCAAAACGAGTGGTGATTTGAGTGCAATTGGTGAATCAGCTTCAGCTGCATGGAAACAAGCTCCATCCTACAAGCGCATATAAAAGTGTCTTATATATAGACCATTTCAATGAGAAAAACAATAATGAATAATGTCAATTCCTAAAACATTTCCGGGTGCATCTGTGATTATCAGATTTGGTGAGGTTTGTAATAATGCTACTGCAATTCTTCTTGCTGTCGAACAATATGTAAAGGAAGGCTTAAGTCTGTGCCACCTGCCACCTGAGGGAACATCCAACAATAGAACAACACGGTTCTAAATTTCATTGTGACATCCTTTCCTTAAATAAATCTACCAGGAGTGTGATTTATGGTTGTTTGCTGTTGTTTTGAACTCTATTGAAGTCTATAAGCCTTGACCAGATTTACCCTCATGTACATCTAATTTATATAAAACACACCCTACTTTATGCAAGTGTTGCAGAAGTGAGCCAATAAAAGTAAATAAAAAGAACGCCGCATGGTAAGGGGTGTGTTGTCAGGGTTGCTCCGAATACAGTGCAGAACTACACTACCCATGTCACATGACTATGTCACATACAGTATCTCACAAAAGTGAGTACACCCCTCACATTTTTGTAAATATTTGATTATAACTTTTCATGTGACAACACTGAAGAAATGACACTTTGCTACAATGTAAAGTAGTGAGTGTACAGCTTGTGTAACAGTGTAAATTTGCTGTCCCCTCAAAATAACTCAGCACACAGCCATTAATGTCTAAACCGCTGGCAACAAAAGTGAGTACACCCCTAAGTGAAAATGTCCAAATTGGGCCCAAAGTGTCAATATTTTGTGTGGCACCATTATTTTCCAGCACTGCTTTAATCCACTTGGGCATGGAGTTCACCAGAGCTTCACAGGTTGCCACTGGAGTCCTCTTCCACTCCTCCATGACGACATCACGGAGCTGGTGGATGTCAGAGACATTGTGCTCCTCCACCTTCCGTTTGAGGATGCCCCACAGATGCTCAATAGGGTTTAGGTCTGGAGACATGCTTGGCCAGTCCATCACCTTCACCACAGCTTTTTTAGCAAGGCAGTGGTCGTCTTGGAGGTGTGTTTGGGGTCATTATCATGCTGGAATACTACATACTGATCATGCTCTGCTTCAGTATGTCACAGTCGGAGCAGCGGGAGCGATATTACAATCGCTTTACCGCACTGTTGTGATGAAAAGAGAGCTGAGCTGGAAGGCAAAGCTCTCGATCTACCAGGCAATTTTACTTCCTACCCTCACCTATGGTCATGAAGGCTGGAACTAGATCACAGGTACAAGCGGCCGAAATGGGTTTTCTCAGGAGGGTGGCTGGTTTCTACCTTAAAGATAGGGTGAGAAGCTCGGCTAGAGGAACTCAGAGTAGAGCCGCTGCTCCTTTGCATTGAATGGAGCCAGTTGAGGTGGTCTGGGCACCTGGTAAGGATGCCCCCTGGGCGCCTCCCTAGGGAGCTGTTCCAGGCACGTCCAGCTGGGAAGAGACCTCGGGGAAGACCCAAGACTAGGTGGAGAGATTATATCTCCATACTGGCTTGGGAATGCCTCAGGATCCCCAGTCAGAGCTGGTTAATGTGGCTCGGGAAAGGGAAGTTTGGGTTCCCCTGCTGGAGCTCTGTCCCCGTGACCCGATAACGGATAAGCAGTTGAGGATGAGGATGAGGCATACTCTTAAGAGTTGATCTGTAGCTTCCTCAAGGTACACCATCAAACACCAAATGACAACATCTCTGGTCATGTTGATGCTAGGATTGCTTGAAGCCTGAAATGACAACAATAAACATTATTCAAGTTCCTAGTGTAAAAATCATCCACTGACCTCAAAAGCTGCACTTTTTAACACTACGTGGTTAAACAATCCTCCATCAATTATCCTTAATGTGCTGTCTCAGACACCAGTCTAATGAAACACTGTCATTTCTGAGGTTTCCAGGGAACCAGCTGTGACTCCAGGAAGTCATTGGTCCCAGCAAGAAAATAGTGCATAGCACATAAACTCCCATAAGACCACAACATTTTACATCTTGTATGGATTAAACAAACAAACAAGACATAACGTTAATTGGTGTGCTTTAGATGTGCTGGTAGGCAAATTTAGCTAACTTTGGACAGCGCCAGACTAGCTGTTTCCCCATTTCCAGTTTTTATGATCAGCTATGCTTCTGGTTGTAGCTTCACATTTATAGAACAGACAGTGGTATCAATCTGAAAATCTTCCTCTTAGAGAGAATGCCAATAAACGTATTACTGAAAATGCTGACCTATTCCTTTGAGAAGCAAATATACAGAGCTAAAAATCTAAAAGTGGCTACGGAGTGTATGCAAACTATTTTAAAAGGAATGCAGTTATTTCACTCTTTTTGTAGAGAAAATCGCAGGCTAAACATTACTTCCTGTAGACTTAAGTAATAAGCAAATGATATTCCAGCAGTTTGACTACAAAATCCCTCAAATAAAACATTAGCAAACATAATACTCATTGAAGGATACCTTGAGTAGGATGGCCTGCAACCTCAAGCCTCCACCCTTGGACTGGAAGAGTTTCAGAAGCCTGGGAGTGTATTCATCCAGCTTGGACATGAACTTTGATTCAAGGTGCACCATTGTGATTCTGTGAAACTCATCTTGGATCTGAAAGATAAATAAAGAAACCAGTGTACAAATTGTTCTTACAACATTTTTAAAAGCAAGACTCAACCTAATTCTGACTCTGGAATTTGATCTTGAAAATATGATTTAGAAAATAGTTGACAGTAACATAACGTACGTTTTGTATCCAAGAGCTAAATATGCAAAACCACCAGTGCAGTCCTTCACAATGGACTAGGAAAAGTTCTAATTTAGCATTAGTAACTCACATGAGATGCCTCAAATAGAGCAGGCCATCAGGCTTTGATGTCCTCTATGCTGGGTGACGATTATATTTCTTCTGTGTGCAAATGGCTTGTCCATTTTTTCTTTTATCAATTTGTTGTTGTCCCTCTTCCTTACTTCAGAAAGCAACTGAATCCTCTCCGTTTCTTGAATTTCTTCATCCTCTGCTGCTGGGTAAGCGGGGAAGTAGTTTACCTCTGCCTTTCTAGGTTTTTTTTACACTCTTTTCAGACTTCTGGTCCGCAGGGCTCTTGCGTTTGAGTGCATTGCATATCACCTCAGGAACACTGTAGCCTCGGAGTTTGGTTCGGTAATTGGCCATCTTGTATTTTATTCTTTGTTGCCAGCCATAGCAACCTGAGAAGGAACCAGGTTCTTTGAGAAAAGGATATTTCTTGACATGTGCCTCAGTAACATCATTTATCTGTGCACTTGATGGATAAGCTGTAAATGTGTATATAGTTTCAGACAGCTTCTCAAGTATGTCTGCCTTGACCTTTGAGGTAGTCCGAAGTGTTCCATTCTTCTAGTAGTCTTCAGTGGCTTTTACAAGGTACATCTCGGTTTCATATGCGAACTGCGGAATAGGGAACTGCTTTGGCCATGGCTGGCATCGTTCTGTGGTACTTCGCCGAGGCAGAATAATGGTGTCCTGTGAAGACGATGTTCCAGCAGATTACTCTGCATTTGATGCAGTTGACTCGTAGTCAGTTGACTTTTGACCAAAGAAACTGTCCAAACTTTCATCAAGAGGAAGCAAGTTAAGAAGAACTGGGGCAGCGTGAACAACCTTTATGGTGTCTGTGTTTAATTTGGTCACTTTTATGAAGAGTAAAGTAATCTTCAAATTCCGAGTCCAAATACTGGAGACTGAACTCATCAGAAATTCCAAAGGTCTCCTTCACAACAGTTTGCAGTTCCTCCACAGTGGGTGGGATTCTAGATGGAAGGACCCACTTTTCAATTCTGTCATCAACTATTACTCTGGCCTTTGCCTCCATCTCTGCCAGCCTGACAAGACTGTGAATAGACAAAAGTTTATATATGAGATAAGATATACAGTGAATAATGTGATGAAGAGCCTGGAGTGTGCCACAAGATTAAAGCATTAAAAAACATGTAAATAATCAATAAATATTAATGGTAATTCAATTTGCCAATTAGAACTATATTTCCTCATTCTTTCCATATATCCTTAGTCTTTAAATGATAACTCAATAACTGAACTGATGTAAAATGTAATTACAAATTGTTGTAGTCATTGTAATTAAAAATGACAATTATTTTTTATAAACTATTTAAATGCATCTTTTTATCATTACTTTTAATCATTTGTTTGCCTTTCATATTCAATTAATTCAGTACATAACTGCATTTAAGTAACCTAGTAGCTTCTTAAACTCCACTTAAACTAGTCGGACACACAGTTGATTAACTTCTATAAAATATGGCAAATCATAAAACCTGTGGTGTGCAACAATAATTATTAAAGCGTATTAAATATTTGTAGATCCTTTAAGGGTATGCTAATAGCCGGAACACTCAAACGTGTTGTATGCAAATAAGTATGAGGCTAAGAGTAAACCTCCCTTTTTCACTGGCTGAAACATTATTACGCAAATCATTTATATGAACAATAGAACAATATCGCATAGCATATATATATATATATATATATATATATACATACATACATATACATATATACATACATACATATATATATATATATATATATATATACACACACACATATATATATATATATATATATATATATATATATATATATATATATATATATATATATATATATATATATATATATATAAGCTACTGAGCATGACGTGCTAACATAAAATGTTGAGAGTGTAAACGTGTAATGGTAGTCTCAAACAGAAGGACTAATGAAGCCTCTCTCTGGCAGTCCGCACCATGCTTTACCGTAATTTACTGACTTCAAACCAGCTTTCACAAAGGCAATTCAGTGTAATCCGCCAGCATGAGTTGCAGCCACTGTTTGAAAGCATACTCCTACAAGGCGACGGAGAAAAACTGAAAAAGGGTGGTTATGCCATCTGAATCTCTGACTGTGGCCTCATTCTACTGTGAATGGAGACATGAAACGTAGGCTACGGAGCTGAGAGAACCTCAGTGAAGTTGGGATTAATGTTAGCACAGCACCACACAAAACACAACAACAGACCGCCAATGAAAATAAAACCAAATAAAAAAGAGGAAATAGCGCAATTTGTTTCAAAGTGTAAAAAGACATGAAACATACTGACCTTTCTCCCGAAACGTACGAAAGCTGAGAAGTAGCCTACTGCTTTTAACAGCATGTTAGGCTACTGGAGTAAAAAACATTACCCGAGTACAATTTACCTGAGAAAACGAAATACAGTAGGCCTAAATCTAACTCGTAATTACTCACCTCTGAGAGCAAGAAAGTTCCTACATTTGTGCATGCTTGCTAGCTAGCTTGTTAAGGTGGGTGATGGATGGAAGCTCAGGCTGAGGCCAGGAAAATTGGTAAAAGTAGATTAGAGGGGGCATTAGGCTATACAGCCTATGGTATAACACTTAGTGGAAAAATCACATGAAATTGTGACATTTAGTCGACCAATTATTCAGTCCTTGCTATGCTTTTAGTCAAATTAAAGACAAGATAGGCCAACTTCGAATCACTAGCCTACATAGCTTCATTTTAACTTACAGCGCAGTAAAGTTGTCATGTTTGGGTTGATAACTTGCAGTAGCTAACTATGTTTGACTGCTACAGCAACTTGGTTTTAAATAGTTTGTTAATTAAACAGGTCTTACCTTTGGGAAAACGGCAGTTGAAATGTGTAGTAGACGATGATTGATGTCCAGCTGGCGCAAAATGCCTTGGGCAGAAGTGGAAGGTAATTAAAGCCAAAGAGCTCCCAATGAGAAAACTTGATCAATTTTCTACATCCTTTACTTTCCTGATAAAATACAATAAAATTATACTCAGTGATTCACAGCTAATTTTATTCAAACAAAACTGAGTAAAAAGCAATTAATAATTAATGACAATTTGTTGAATTCCACTCAAGGTGATTCAAAACTGCGCAGTCTTTTTTTTATTATTTATAGATTAATATAATTTGTTTACTAAATATTAATTAACCCCAGTTTCAGTTTTTACAGTGTATGCTTCATATGCTCCATTCATGTTTATTGTCCTTGTTGTCACATCCTTGGGTTTGCTTGCACCATACGTAATAAATATTATCTGCACTTTCAGCCACCTTCACCTCCCAAACCTGACATAGTCAAATAATTTGTCTCTTCAGTTCTTCAATTTTAAAATTAATGGCATTATTAATGTGAATACAGATAGTTATAGAAGTAGATGTTGTTGTTTTTTTTTAATTAAGCTGTTTGACGGTAGAAACTGAACCATTTTCCAACTGCACATAAGTAGTTATGTGAACTCTATGGCTACTTTTTTTTATTCTTATTACTTATTTTATTTATTGAATAGGTCAGATTTAGATGAAATCAGATACATAAAAACAGATATAAAAATAGGTGAACAAAAAATACTTAGTTCATGTATTTAAAAAAAAATATACATAAATATAAGAAAGGTGGGGAAGGTGAGCTTTAGTTTACATTGTGTACAAAATAGTCCCCTATTGTCCATGACACATTCGGTTATTTTCTCATTGACACTTAATAATTGAATACAAACGGCAGCTCAGTTATCATGTGGTGTTCTTCAAGGGTCAGTTATAGGACCCTTACTATTTTCCTTGTACATGGTTCCTCTGGGCTTTATTTTTCAGAGGTATAGCCTATCTTAAGTTTGTTATGCTGTTGATTCTCAATTTTATTTCCCAGTGAGCTTAGACAAGAAGTGCTCATTTGATAATGTTATAAATTGCTTTGAAGATAACTATTGGCTGCCAAACAATTTTTTACAACTAAATGAAAGCAAAATGAAAGTTCTGATATTAAGTACCTCCATGTCCTCTTCACCTCTTCTGGTTCCAAAGTTAAGTCCTCTGTCATTGAATGTACAGAATTATGTGAGTTTTGGTGTGATTTTAGACTCATCATTATTTTTCAACAAGCCAATCAGTGTTGTTGTTAAATGTAGCTTTTGCCATCTGAGATCTGTTGCTAAAGTTTGTAAAAATTAATTAAATGAATAAATAAATAAAGACCTGGAAATTGTGATTCACTTGCTAATTTCATTGTGGTTATACTACTGTAACTCATTTTACATTGCTCTCCCTCAAACTGTGTTATCCTGCCGACAGCTGGTTCAAAATGCAGCAGCCGGAGGCTTTTAACAGGGTCTAGAAAGAGAGATCACATTTCCCTTGTTTTACTGTAGCATCTCTACATTGACTTCCATAGAAATTCAGGGTTGATTTTAAAATCCTGTTTTATTTATTCTGCACTTTCAGGTCTCACACCCTAATATCTTCTTCCATACTTTTTATTCTTTAGTTTTTGAATCGGTCTTTAAAAGGTTGAAATTGGTAAATACTTAATGCGGTATTTAAATGTATCTATTAATTAAATTATTATTATTATTATTATTATTATTATTATTATTATTATTATTATTATTATTATTATTATTATTATATGTATGCAATAACAACAACAACAACAATAATAATATAGTTATTTTATATAATTATATGCAACTTATTTGTTGATCAATCTGTAAAACACTTCTGTTATTTTTAAATGTACTCTATAAATAGAGGTTGACTTAACCAAAATTGCTAAGCACATTTAAGTATATACTGTACTTAATAACAAATGTATGAGAATATGTTTATAAACCCTTTGGAATTGTCTAGATTTCTGCATTACAGCTTCTAGATGATCTTTGACTAAACCAAAAAATAATTTAGACCGGGCAAGATTATTAGGATTATCACAACAATTTGTAGGGGGTTAACACTGTAAACTGCAAGGCCTATAGTACATGAGATAAAAGTTAAGCTTAGAGTGACAGGTGGACATAGTGATAGAGCTATTCTTACGGCTTCATTCATATGAAGTGAAATCCTCACTTGTGGAATTCCTAAGAATTCTTTTTGAGATTGGGGCATAATGTCATATTTATTGTCATTATTATGACTAAAATCAGTGTGCATTTAGAAGAACTTGAAGCATGAAAGAAGAACTTGAAACATGAAAAAACCTTAATGATTTCAAAAGACAGTGACTGGGTAAGGAGGGGGTTAGGCAGAGAAGGAACCGAGAAGCTAATGCTAGGGGAAGGCAAGGGAGCTTGGAGGGTTTGGGGATATACTTACACAAGGTACTGTATCTGTTGTTGAACACTTGTGTTTCTATTTTTGAAGCCTAAATAACACTTAAGCCACATATCTTCTTCTATTATGATGCATTGTGTCCAGCTTCCTGAGTGCCAATACACTAGGACAGATAAGGAAAATAAGTGATTTAATTGTCCCATCAGTCATTAGATTACATAACCATTAGCAGTGAGTGGAATTTGGTATTGTATATGGTATGGTACTTGCGTGTGTGTGTGTGTGTGTGTGTGTGTATCTAGAAAACAAGCATGAAACAATAAACATGAGAAACAAGGCATAAAGCTTTAACAAAAGACAAACACAAGACTATCAGTGCGGTGCAAAGTGTGACAAATACAAGTACTAATTAACCAAAAACTGTGAAACAGGTCAAACTAGTCATGTGATGTTGTGCAGTGGCTGATGGGTATCATAATCTCTAATTTTTTTCCCGGTATTTCCATGACAATAAACAACAATGTGGCACACATAAGAAACAAATGACAACACTGCTAAGCAAGGGAGAGGAGAGACGTCCTCATCAGAGCAGGAGGGACGGAGTGATGTCAGAAGCTCAGCCGGGTGGTGTAGCAATGTCCTCAGTGGAGCAGGGAGATGGAATGATGCCCACAATAAAGCCACAACCCTCAACATCCTCTGCAGTTCCTATCTAGAATATTGTGAAGGAACTAAAAAAAAACCTGCTGCATCCAATGATCAATCAAGCTATCTGTCAGGAATTAGAGGTGGAGGCAGATGCAAGTGCAGGTACTTTATTGTGGAAAGTACAAATAAGACAAACAAAACAGTTTTTGTTTGTCTTACAAACAAGAACCATCAACATAAACTACAAAGCAAGAAACCTACAAACTCTACGCAATAACACAACAAACACTAAATGACAACATCAACAAAAGCTTGACAAGGAAAAACTGAAACTTAAATAGTAGCGTTAATCAAGGTGAAATAGGAAACAGGTATGAGTGATCAGTGGATGTGTTGTAATATCATGTGACATGCAGGGGCTGATGGTTAGTGTAATTCTCTGCCATTCTGTGCCACCATGACAGAGAAAAGCAAAGAGTGAAAGAATCAGGCAAAGAAAGAAAGAGACAAAGGTAAGCAGTAGTGTTTTATGTCAATATATGGTTTAAAATGAAGACTGACTAGCAAATTTAACAAAATGCCTAAAAAAGGTACAACAAAATTGCCTTTCAAATGAGCCGGTAAGCATTGTTTATGTAGGGCATTGTACAGAGGTTCAATATTCCTAGCATATTAATAGTGCACAATCCAGGCAAATATGGAATAAAAATGATTTCCGGATAGTGTTTCCTTTTAGCATTCTCACTGACCAGAGAGTAGTGACCTTGAGGCATGGAAAATACAATTTATAGGAAGTACAGACAGCAAGTCAGAGATAAAATGTGTGTGTGTGTGTGTGTGTGTGTGTGTGTGTGTGTGTGTGTGTGTGTGTGTGTGTGTGTGTGAGGTAGAGGGTGTATGTCTGCTCCAGGGGATCAGTTTAGTGGCAGCAATGAAATGTGATGGGCACAAACGTTAGAGGCTGTGCAAAAAATAGTCACCATACGGCCATGACAAGCACAGGCTGACAGAGCTAGAGTAACACTTTTAACAGGCTCTTCTTTCTGTGTGTGTGTTCTGTTTCTGTGTGTGTCTGAAGTCTCATTTACAGCACCCAAGTTGGCCAGACAAAATTTCTGTAGCAAAAAAGGACACAGAATCGCATGTCAACAAGCAGCCTTAAGTTGCACGACCAAAGCTAAACATCGTGTAACATTAATAATGGATAACCGAGAGCATTGACTGTTATGTGTGATGACCAGGTAGGGCTGTTATTAATCAGAGCTGTCCATCCTTAACTGTCAGTGCAGTCATACAACGTTGTCTCACATTTACATCCATTCATGAATAACTTACTAAATATATGCACAGGCCAGCTCATAGGAATAGTTATGACTGGGTCAAGTTGTGGTGAAAGATGGCATTAGCTGATGGGGTAGCTTTATATCTTGTCTTAAGGGTTAGCTGCTTATCATTTCATGCATGTTTATTTGCTCATTAGAATTCCTAGGAATTTTTGGCAAATATCATTTACCAATCTCGCAAAAATTTTAGTAAACAGACATTAATTTAAATCAGCATAAGTGAATGTTGAAAAAAAATTGAGAGGTGAGGCAGATGCAGTTAAGTGTTTTATTTGAAGTGCAGACAGACAAATCTAAAACATGAAACAAAATCTTGAATGGGAAACAAGAAGAGGTCAGGCAATCAACAAAAAAAAAAAATACCAAGGTTGTCCAAAATATGGCAAATAGGAGACAGAACTAGATCAAAAACAAGAATATAGCAACATGGAATGAAATTAAAACAGCACAGTAAAGACAGGGGATTAAACACTGAACAATACTTCTTGTGGAACAGAGAATCACAAGGGTTTAAATATACAAACTAATTAAAGGGTGAACTGAAAATAGGTGTGAGTGATAAAAACACATGAAGGAAACAACCAGTGACGGGACATTGTGACAGGATATGAACCAAAACAAAAAACGTGGTAAAGTAAACGAGTATATGACAACACGGAAGCAGGTGCTATAGCACTGCAAGCTGTTATGCACGTTGAGCACTTCTGCATGCAATTCTTTGCACATGGGGTACCCTTCCAAGGGTGCTGTTCCAGCAGCGCCTTCGAATACTCCCATTGGTGATCTGGCCCCTCTGGGTAAAATGTCCAAGCAAAACCCAAGGCCCCAAGACAGGAATTGTCTGACATGCTGACTTTTTATATAGGAGACAGAGAGCAGATATGGGACATACTGGCAGGAAGTAAGTGGTGGGTTGACGATATCCTTGCTGGGATTTGGTAGCACAGCTAAGACGAAATCGCCTGGGTCAGGTGGTGGTGCTGGGACAGGCGTGCTGAGGTCAGATGGCGGGGTTGGGACAGTCTCGCTGAGGTCAGGTGTTGGGGTTGGGACAGTCTCACTGAATTCACGTGTTGGGGCTGGGACAGTCTCGCTGACGTCAGGTGTTGGGGCTGGGACAGGTTCGCTGAGGTCAGGTGGCAGGGATGGGAGAGTCTCGCCAGTGTGAGAATGGATTTGGGAGGCTACACCATCAACCTCAGGCAGAGGCTCCACTGTTGCCCTCAGGTGTGAGCAGGACTTGGGAGGCCCTCTGCCTCTGACTGGAGTTTAGCTGGGAAGGCCACCTCGTTGGCCTCTGGAGGCTGCACTGCAGGGGAAGCCGCTCTGTCAGCCTCTGGCTGAATCTTGGCAGGGGACTTTGCTGCCTCTTCATCACTAGCCTTCCACACCTCATAGTATCTAGAGAACGGTGGACTGGGTTTGGCCGACAGGTTTGAACGCATTAGCATGGAGAAACAAATTTATTGCAACACTTAAACAATATGTAGATGTGTTAAACGACATGCAAATCTTACACATTTTGTATCAGATTACCCAATTTGTATGCAGGCAAAAATATTGGAACATGTGACTGACAGGTGTTTCTTGTAACCATTGTTACCCCTGTGTCCTGTTAGATTGATTGTTTAAACATTCTCTGAATGTATACTCTTGGTTTTAGCCTTCAGTTTCACTTGTAAAGACTGCATTTGTTTTAAGAAAAGAATAAGCCAACATGAAAAGCAGAGAAATGTATATAGAAGATAAGCAAGCCATTCTGAAGCTGAGAAAAGAGGGAAAAATCAATCAGAGACATCGCACAAACATTGGGCATAGCCAATACAACAATTTGTAATGTCCTAAAGAAGGACACCACTGGTGTACAGAGCAACAGACACTGAATGGGTCGGCCAAGGAAAACAACAACAGCTGATGACAGAAACATTGTGAGAGCTGTGAAGAAAACGTCTGGGTTACGCATATAACCCTGTTCCCTGAGAAGGGAATGAGACATTGCGTTTGCTGAACACAGTGGGAAGTGCCCTCGCATGTAACCGGTATGTGAAGCTTATGTAACATCATGCCTATTTATAGGCCTGCCCTGATCAGGTGATGTGGCAATTAAGCACGTTGCATGATATATAAACGACATCTGTGAACCACGCAGTCAGCCTCTATTATCTGAAGCGAAGATGCAATTCACAAGCATGCCCCAGTATGACAATGTTATGCAAAGTCTTGTTCCTTTCTCAGGGAACAAGGTTACATGCATAACCCAGACATTCCCTTTCAAAGGGAACTTCACAGTGCGTTAGCTGAACGCAGTTGGAACGAGAATATCCACTCCGTCTTACTGTGGGTGCGGCCTGTTCAAAAAGATCAGAGCCAGAAGGTCACTGCAAAACACTTGAGCCGGGAACAGAATGTATATCCAGGCTGTAAAATTGAATGAATGTGTGCGGCGTAGACCACCCCGCCACAGCACACACATCCTGTAAGGATACCCCTTTGGACAAAGCCTTCGAGGAGGCAACCTCCCCCTAGTGGAATGAGCCCTTATGCCCAGAGGCGTGGCGAGACCACGTGCGTCATAAGCGATAGAGATAGCTTCTACTATCCAATTAGAAATGTGCTGTTTCAACACAGCATCACCTCTGCTGTCACTGCCAAAGGCGACCAGCAGCTGCTCTGATTTATGCCACTGGCCAGAGCGGTGGACGTAAGTACAGAGAGCCCTTACTGGACACAGCCAGTGCAATTTCCCTTGTTCCAGTATGAGGAACAAAGGAGGGCAGAAAACCTGCAACACTACTGGCTGGCCAGCAGATGTGGGCACTTTAGGAATATAATCGGGCCTAGGATAGAGGAAGGCCTTGGCTTGTCCAGGGGTAAAGTCAAGGCAGGAATGGGCAACAGAGAGCTTGTAGATCTCCTACTCACTTGAGAGATGTCAGGGCCAGCAGAAGAGCTACCTTTTGAGTCAAAAGCTTCTCAGAGACTCCAAGGGCTCAAATGTGGCACATGGCAAACCTTCCAGGACCACAGAAAGGTCCCAGGAAGGTATGCATGGTCTGCAGATGTGCCTCAGCCGCCTGACACCACATACATCCCTTGAAGTTAGAGGATGTTGCCCCACAGAGGCTCCATAAATAGGGGCGTGGCTGGCCAAAATGGTGGCCACACAGACCCTGATTGTAGGAGGATCCAACCCCACTGAGAACATCCTTGTAAGAACTCCAGGGCTGTAGCTATTGCCCAGTTCGCTGTATCTAGCTAAGGTTCCTCAATCCACAACAAAAAGTTGCCACTTGAGCAGATACAATTTTGTTGTGGATGGCGTTCTAGAATTCTACATGGTCTCTACAACCTTAGTTGTGAGACCAGAATCTATGAGCTGTTGCTCCTCAGGGGCCAGACCCACAGTTTCTGTAGTTCAGGCCAGGGGTGATAAATCAGTCCTGTGGATGTGAATCTCCGAAAGAGTGCCGTCTTGCAGGAATATTGTCTCTGAGAACCATATTTGAGCTGGCCAAAAAGGTGCTACTAGCAGCAGAACTTGTGGGAGCAGAGCGAACGGGGGAACAGCATATAAATGTGACCTTGGCCACATGTGCACCATGGCATCAGCCCTAATGGTGTGGGAGGAGTGAGGGCGAATCACAGTGGGTTCACATCCACTCCAGCTTGGCCAAACCTCTGCCATATGGACTCCACCACTTGTGGATGGAGCCACCAATCCCTGGGCCTCAGCCCCTGCCTCAACAGGATGTCTGCCCCAACATTTCAGTTGCCCAGAATGTACATTCATGCACTGACAAAACGTTCCCTCTGCCCAGAGAAGAATTAGTTGAGCCTGCCTGAACAGGTTGATCCTCCATGGTGGTTGATATATGAGTCCACTGCTGTGTTGTCTGTAAACACATGGTGACCTCTCAATTGAGGAAGAAGAATTCCAGTGCTATAAATATGGCCAGCATTTCTAGGCAATTTATATGCCACTCCAGATGAGGGCCGCTCCAGAGATTGTGAGCCGGATAGCGTCTAAGACCATGCCCCAGCCCATGAGGGAGGTGTCTGTCATTACCATCTTTCAATAAGGAGACACCCCTAGAGTGTGACTCAAAGCTAGAAACTGGGTATACTTCCAGATTCTAAGCGCACGTAGGCATCTCCGCGTGACACTAATTACTCTCAGAGGTTTTGTCCACGGACAAGACCCCCAGCTTCTCAGCCACCACTGAAACGGTCTCATGTGCAATAGGCCCAACAGTATAACGTTGGCTGCTGCTGCCATACGCTCCAACAGTCTCTCATAGAGACTGGAGGGGTTGGCAAGATCCAGCTTTATCTTGATCAATGTTGACGGATGCCCTGGAGTCTCAATGGAGCCAGAAGGACATCCATGCATTTTGTGAAGGTGCGAGGGGTTAAAGCTAGCCCGAAGTGAAGAACCCGAACTTGGTAAGCGTTGCCTCCAACACAAACCCCAGGAACATCCTGTGAATGGGCGATATTTATGTGGAAATATGTGCCTTTTAGATCTATCGTCACAAACCAGTCCTCAAACTAATTCTGTGTAATGATAAGTTTGGGCGTCAGCATCTTGAACCAGTATGTCTGAAGAGTACAGTTCAGATGACTCAGATCTAAAATTAGCCGCATACTCCTCTATTTTTGAGGACCAGGAAATAACGGCTGTAAAAACCTCCCTCCCTCAGGGAACGGGGTACATGTTCTATGGCCCCCTTGTCCAAGAGGGATCTTACCTCCTGCACTAATGTCGGGCTCTGATCTGTGCTAACTACAGTAGTGAGCACACCTCTGAACTGGGGGGGTTGAGCTCTGAACTGGACCCGGAAACCGTTTTCTACGGTAGACAGAACCTATGGAGACACATTTGGCAGTAGTTTCCACGCTGCCAGATGGTCTTTTATTGATGTTAACTTTTCCACATTCTATTGGAGGGAAAGCATCAGATTTTTGTTGGCCTATGACAGATCGCTGAGCAGAGAACACTGGAAAATTTGGGACAGCCTTGGCTAGGGGAGGCCCTACACTACACACTGCACTGGGACTAACTGCCCTGAAAACCTCATGTCCCCTGATATGTCCCCCCACAGCCCCTCAGGACTGCTCCTCTATTATCTGCTTGGCCTTTATGACCATTCTCAGATCAGGCCTAGTAGCAGGCCTCGACTGTGGCCACTCAGTTCACCTGGCTGTCAGCGAGGGATGGCGGGCTGCCGTATTCACCTTCTGTGATTCCCTCGCACTAGTGCTGGCCTGGGCTCCACTGGTGGATGCCTGGGTGAACTCTACACAACCTGGCTGAATGCCACAGTATGTCGAGCTCACTCAGCAGGTCTGCTTGGTAGGTCTAAAACACTGATACAAGATACAAACAACTCATCAGCAGTAAGAATTGGAAAGACAAATTGGAATTAGCAAAGAAATACAGAGATGAGCCATGAAAGTTCTGGAACCAAGATTAACCTCTACCAGAGTGATGAAAATGCCAAAGTGTGGAGAAAGAAAGTACTGGCTCATGATTCAAAATATACAAGCTCATCTGTGAAACATGATGGAGGTAGTGTCATGTCTTAGGCTTGCATGGATACTTCTGGAACAGACTCATTAATCTTTATTGATGATGTAACTCATGATGGTTTAAAGGAACATTTTGTCTACCAAATTTCAGAGAAATGCAGATTAATCTGAATTAATCGGGGGGAACTTTATCATGCAGCAATGATCCAAAACACACTGCCAACTCAACAAATGATTTTATCAAGGGGAAAAAGTGTAAGGTTTTAGTCTGGCTGTCACAATGTTGCCTGCGGATGGCGCTGAGGTGGTGACGTGCACGGAGAGCCGGAGGGCAAACGCTCATGAATTACGTAAGAACTATGGGGACTTTGTTTACAATGGACATGTGCGTTTGTTTTGGTTTCTGTTCTGTCTCCTCCTTGTTTAGTCATTGGTTGGTTTTCAAGGGTGTGTGTTAATTATTTCAGCTGTTTACGTTCAGGTTTGATTATGTATGTTACTTAATTCCCTCGTGTTGCTGCGCACTTTGCGCAGTATTAAATGCATAGACGCCAAGGATATGTGAGCTACCTTGATGCTAAGCGGTCGTGTTTTCATGCCATGTGTTTGTTCTATGCTTTGAACCTAGTCTCACGTTTAGTACCTCGATTATATCTTTTCCAGTTTGGACCACGATCCCTGTTTGTTAAGTTCTGGTTGTAAATAAAGATGTTCATCTGCAATTGCTTCTGCATAGAGTCTGTTTCGTAACACTGGCCAAGTCAATTACCAGACCTAACCCAATTGAGCAGCATTTCACCACTTGAAGAGGAGACTGAAAGAAGAAACAACCCCCCAAAACAAACAATAACTGACAGACTGCAGTAAATGCATGGAAAAGCATCACAAAAGAAGAAAACAACAGTTTGGTGATGTCAGTGAGTCACAGGCTTGATGCTGTACCTTGAACCCTCAAAGCTCCACTTGCTAGTTGATTCACCTTGGCAGAATATTCCCAAAGTGTTCGCCACCCTCCTAAATCAATGTCTACAAGGTTATAATCCACAGCAGGAGCATTAGCATGGCCCCTGGCAAACGCATACCATCAGTTATGCCATTCCCACCTGGCTCTCATTTCCGCCACCCGCTTCCTCTCACCTAGTCACCTGTTCTTTTTATTGCTTCTGAAGACCACACCCTTCCCTTCATCTCTTTTTTTCCCTTCTTCTGTTCTGTTATGATAGAAAACTCAGCATAATTCTAGGTCTGAGTTTTTTCGGTAGTTTATTTACACTGATTATTTATTTATTTGTTTATTTATTTTCTTCTGTTAATTACACACCAGGAAATGGAACGGACTTCGCCTCTGCATCACTTTGCAGCTATCCATTACAATGCAGTTATTGCAAGCAAGGGATATGCAACCAAATATTACCTGTTTTTTACTTTAATTTACTTCCAGTCTTATCTGTTCCTATACCTTTGCTCACCTAAAACTTGGATGGTCTGATACAAAAGGTTCTATGCTTTGTTGTTTAACACATGTAGATGTAAATAGTATGAAATAAAAGTTGAAATTCATATTCATCTTTTGATCTCAAACCCAAATGTCTTTGGTGTATAGCACAAACAAATGAATTGGCCTTGGTGTTCCAATAAGTTTTGAGGGGACTGTATTAGTATCAGGGAAATAAATATGCACATAATTCATACATTCCTCTAATATAATTTTATTGTCTAGATTTTGAAAGTTGTCGTGGTCCAGACAGTCATGTGTGCTTGGTGAGATCAAGCACAGTTTCATGTTCCTGCTATTCATCAAATATAAAAGATACAAGAGCCTTGATACTGAAATACACAACGCATAATCAAACTGTAACATTCCATTTCTTGGACACATGCATAATATTTTATCTCATATCTCTCTTTCAATTTAAATATCTCTCCTATTTCTATCCTGCACTGAATCTCACTAATTCCAAGGCCTTGAAAATTTTGGTGATAAATCAAAGCTGCCACAGCAAAAATACATACAGATTCGTCATGCCATTAGTGCTCCATTTTATTAATTTTCCTTTTCCTATTCCTCACTCTTCCTTGCTCTCTATCTGTATCGTGCTTCCTCGTGATACAGGCCGAGCACACTGGCGCCCACCACACACACACACACATACACACACACACACACACACACACACACACACACACACACACACACACACACACACACACACACACACACACACACACTTCTCTTAAGCAGCTCATATTGAATTTGAGGTAGTTTGCTCTTATCTGTAATCTGGAATGATGGGGAATGAAAAGTGAACAAGTTCAATAGTCAAATGAGACTTTGAACCATATCCTGGGGTAAAATAGAGGACAATGTTTGATGCATAGGCTTTTTACACTCTGTGTGGATATGAGGTGAATTTTGACACAGGTAATGGACTGCTATGTGTATGGGAGGGTGTTATCAAAGAGAGAATGATGGGGCTGCAAAGCACAGTGAATTGGAGAAATGTGAAAGGTATGTAGGTGTATTTAAATACAATACAACCAAACTTCATGTGCAAACATCTTCACAAAATGTATGAAACATCTTACAACAGCGCCTTGATTTATTTACTGCCCATAAAGGGTTTTCTGCATACTGCAGTGATACAAGCGAGGCACAGAAGACCAGCAGAAAGATATCAGAGAAAAGAAAGTGAGAGGGAGGAAAACACCTTGTCACACATAGGCCATGGTGTAAAATGAAAGGGTAACTAACAAGGCTAGAGTGTTACATTACCTAAGGGAATGTTGGTCTATTAAAACCTCTGGCACAGCATCAGCTCCACCTGTCATACTGACTGATAGTGTGGTGAACACAAATGTACTCCCTACACTTGCATATGCAATTACATATATTCTTACACACACACACACACACACACACACACACACACACACACACACACACACATGTACTCATACAAACAGAGCATGTGTGAGCTGCATGCACTGCACACACAGCAAAAAAAGTGCTGAATGTCTTTTTGTCGATATAGAGGGAAAAGAGTGGTGACAGATCTTTAAAAGGGGCAGGGGGATGAAAGGCAGGACAGAGGGCTACTGGTGCAGATACAAAAAGCTTAGTGTCTGGGAAGAGTGATCACCTTTGCTCTGGACCTGAAGGAAGCAAAGTTGGGATATCAGAAAATATTCTAAAATAATCAAACCTGTGAGTATGCTCACTAAATTTCATATAAATGATGGTGTAAAAATCAAGCTGCCAGAATTGCCAGGTCTGTGTGACAAAAGAGGCCCAATGGCCAATCAAAGCCATTCCAGCCTTCAATAAATTCAGCCCAGTATCAAAACTCAAAATATGTTCCTTACAAACCATCATGCCTATAAAAATAGGCATGCTAATACACATTTTAATATTTAAGTATGTTAAAGTCCCAACATCCAATCCACAGACCATAGTAGCATTTTAAACTGTTACACTGCCAACTTCATAGTATACATGCTTACAAATGTCACAATTCAATTTGCATGAACTTTTACAGTGCTGATTTTGTTATGATAACATTAAAGCTTCATGGTGGCAGAAACATGCTATAATTCTTTGAAATTGCTTGCTAACATTAGCAACTGTTCTAGAAAGCAATGATATTGTTGTGAGAAAAATGTTTTATCTTCCCATAAAAATCTTCTGATCTTTGCTTAAGGCTATATAATGCTAGAACAGGCATACTTGATGACATGTCTCTAAAAGTCAGTCATGAGGGTGTGTTTGTTTACCTTCCTCATGTTCATGCAACATAATACATTCACCATAGTGACATTTTACACTTTAAAAAATATATATATTTTTAAGTTATTGACCAAAACTGTTCATCTATAGTTGACTAAAACTGCTATATACTACAACTAACAATAACCATAAATAATATTATTTATTTTTAGTAGAAGTCTAAGACTAAAACTAAATACAAAATATTTATCATAATTAATGCAAAGAAGGTAAACAACAGCAACAAAAACATTCAGATTATAGGAAGGTTTAGTGTTTGTAACTTTTCTTATGCCTACTGTAATGCATGTTTTATTAGATGAGGCAATAATCCATAATCATAAATACAAGAGTAATCCATAATTATAAATCCAGAGTTCAAAACAAAGAACTAGAATTCTATTAGAAGGAACTTGAAGGAACTAGGAACAAGAGAAACAAATGCTCAGTAACACACATTAACAATGATGAGAATTTATAATGAGACAAAGATACAGGAGGGTATACACCGTCCTCGACTAATATTGGCACCCTTGGTAAATATGAGAAAAGAAGGCTGTGCAAAATTGGCTTCATTGTTTAGCCTTTTGATTTTCTGTTAACAAAATTCACAAAAATTACTCTGCTCTCATGGATATCAAACAATTACAAAAACAACACAGGTTTATAAAAAATATATATTTGTTAAATATAGGTATGCAACAATTATTGGCACCCTTTTAGGCAATATTTGTGTTACCTCTCTTTGTCAAGATAACAGCTCTGAGTCTTCTCCTATAATGCCTGATGAGGTTGGAGAATACATGGCAAGGGATTTGAGACTATTTCTTCATAAAGAATCCAGATCCTTCATATTTTGAGGTCCAGGCTGGTGAACTCTCCAGTTCACCCCACAGGTTTTCTATGGGTTTCAAGTCAGCGGACTGGGATGGCCATGGCAAGACCTTGATTTTGTGGTCAGTAAACCATTTTTGTGTTGATTTTGATGTATGTTTTGGATCATTGTCCTGCTGGAAGATCCAACCACAACCCATTTTAAGCTTTCTGGCAGAGGCAATGAGATTTTCATTTAATTTCTGTTTATTATTTGATAGTCCATGTATCCTAACATAATGTCCAGGTCCTCTGGCAGAAAAAAATAGCCCCAAAACATCACCATATTTAACCGTGGTCATGAGGTACTTTTCCATATGGTTACCTCGCTGTGTGCACCAAAATCATCTCTTGGTTTCATGTGACCATAGAACCCGATACCATTTGAAGTTCCAGTAATGTCTGGAAAACTGAAGACAGCTGAGTTTGTTTTTGAATGAGAGTAGAGGCTTTTTTCTTGAAACCATTCAAAACAACTTGTGGTGGTGTAAGTAACTTCGTATTGTAGTTTTGGAGATGTTCTGACCCTAAGACACAACTAGTTTCTGCAATTCTCCAGCTGTGATCCTTGGAGATTTTTTGGCCTCTCAAATCATCCTCTTCACAGTGTGTTGAGACAATATAGACACGCGTCCAATTCCAGGTTGATTCATAACATTTCCAGTTGACTGGAACTTCTTAATTATTACCCTGCTTGTGCTATTTTCTTAAAGGCACTTCCCATTTTGTGTAGCTCGACCACCTTTTGCCACACATCACAACTATATTCCTAGGTCTTAATTAATTCTTAATCATTCATTGTTATGAATAAGTAAGGGAATTTGGCCTATGCGTTACATCATATTTATACCCCTGTGAAACAGGAAGTCATGCTTGAACAATTTCCTGTTCCTAGTCAGACAGGTGTACTAACATTTTTTAAATATCAATGGGAATGTACTTCAAATATATTTTTCTCATATAAATTCATAGGGGTGCCAATAACTGTTGCACACCTATATTTAACAAATATATATTTTTGATAAACCTGTGTTGTTTGCAATTGTTTGATATCTATGAGAGCAGAGTATTTTTATGATTTTTTTTAAAGACAAGATCAAAATGTTAAACAATATATTTTTTTTCTCAGTTCATATTTTCCAAGGGTGCCAATATTAATGGAGGGCACTCTGTTTTCCTGGTCCAAAGACATGTGTTGTAGGCTGATTGGTATTTCCAAATTGTCCAGTGTGAATAGGCACAATGCACACCGAGGAACAAATGTTGACACAGAACAGGACACAGAACAAAACTAAGAACATGTGGACACAGTTGCAAAAAAAACAAAACACCAATGACAGGACAGGGGCTGAAACAAGACTCAAACACACATGCCAATGTAGACAAAAAAAAGCATATGGAGGGAGATCAAAGCAACAGCACTTGTCCTATTGGTAGGAGGAATTTATGACAACTACATGCATACAGAGTTTAACAAACCCTAACCACATTTCCCCCGCATTCTCATTCATTTTTGTATGAATTGCATCCCTCCAAACTGTTACAGACTCACACACAGGGACACTGGGTCTTGGTTTATTAATGCTTGAAAATGAGCCGCATATCATTAGGAGAATGAGTAAGACTTGAGCATAAACTGTGTTTAGGATGTGCAAATCTTTAGAGTATCCAAGTTATGCCAGCCACAACAGCAGAAAGTGCAATTATCTAGAAGTTATTTATATCCATAGAATTCAGTGGTTTAAGATTTAAATGTAAAAGTGACTATACATGTATTTTATTTCCATCTTCAGATACACATTGAGATAATACACCCACACAAACTATTATTTGACTTGAGTACACACTATATCTTTTCTAGACGCATAAGCTCCAATACCAAGCACACCACGTACATACTCGTGCTTTTATCGTCTACCCATCCCTTTCATCCCTTCACTGTATTCTCATTGAAGCTATGTTGAAAATGTTGCAGAAGACAGGTTTATATTTAGCTGTCTCTGTTGATTGAGCTCTGTTACACTACACTATACCATCTTCTCTTAATATCTCCTATTGACTCATGGAGAGCTGAAACTGCTCAATGTGATTCAATCACTGAAATAGACAACTCTGTAACATTGTACACAGAGAAATATGATGAGGAAGCTATTCTTACTGTCTCTCTCTTGCACCATGTTCACACCACACACTGCTGAAAAGTATGAGCTGTAATGCAGCTGAGATTTATGGTAATATTTGGTGTGGCATTTGTGATATAACTTTGGCTATTTATGTGTGTAGCTACCAGAGGTGGAAAGTAACGAATTACATTTACTCGTGTTACTGTTATTGAGTAGTCTTTTTGTGTACTTCTACTTTTTGAAGTAGTTTTTAAAATCTGTAATTTTACTTTTACTCAAGTATGTTTTGTTTGAAATATTGTACATCACTACAATTTAAATCACATTCATTACTGAGATAAAATGTAAACAAAAAATGATTTAAATGATGGGCAGGAGAACAAACTAGTGCTAAAATTACACGAAAGATGGAGACGGCTAAGTCAGACACCAGAGGTTCATACCCAGCTGAAAGCGAAACCCTGTCGTATTCTGCTGAAGTTGAACTTGAAGGAAATGAAGTTAACCCCTAGCCATTTTTAAGAGACCACTTCAAGTGCAAAAAGGCAAAAGCTTTATTGTGCAGTGTAAACTGTGTTTGACCATAGAGACGGAACTAGCA
This sequence comes from Ictalurus punctatus, assembly GCF_001660625.3. Lineage (NCBI taxonomy): Eukaryota > Metazoa > Chordata > Actinopteri > Siluriformes > Ictaluridae > Ictalurus > Ictalurus punctatus. The sequence continues at coordinate 13,325,786 of NC_030430.2, forward strand.
GCTTATAAAAACTCGACATCAAATCTGCTCAATCATGTAGAGATAAAATAAGTTAAATACCATGTGTACCATTGCATTGTTAAGTAAAAAGCAGTTTACCTATAGTTTAGTAAGAGGCCTTTGTTAAATTAGCCAAAAAGCCATTGGTGCATGACATTGCTAATGTTGGTTGGCACTAGCAACCTGCTGGTAACTAGTTAGTAATTATGCTAACATTAATAATGTGCCATTAATATTACCACCTGTTTGAATGTAAATAGGGATATGACATCTTATAGAGTCACACAAAATTAACAACTGTGTCTCTGTTTACGTTTACATGGACAGCAGTAATCTAATTATTGACCTTATTCTGAATAAGACAGTATTCTGATTAAGGTGTTTACATGAGTTGCTTTCAGAATATTCCTTTCATGTTCCCATATTACATGTTACAGAACATCAATTACAGATTACAGATTACAGATCAATTAATACATGTCATTACATCCCCATGCCACACTGTCTGACGTTCACTACAGAATTTCACGTATCAACATGCAGTTCATCTTTGTTATTGTACCATATACAGTTTTGGTTGTTTAATTTTTAATTTTACGAAAGCTTCAAGTGCAGTTAATTATTTGTCATGATATAAGTACAAATAGACGACTGCTTGAAGCCATAGGCTGCGTCTGAAACCACATACTTTCCTACTATATAGTAGCCGAAATACATGTTTTTCACCTACTATATAGTAGGTAAGTACGCGGTTTCGGATGCAGACTGTTAAAGTAATAGTTCAGTTGTTTTGAAGTGGGGATGTCTGAGGTACTCATGCCTAGTCAGTGTATTACCTGCCGTAGACAGCGCTCAGCACTCTCCCTGTTTGGAGGAGCAGAGAGATACTGCTGAGCACAGGGACAGCAACACAGCAACAAGTGAGTCTCTTCTTTTAGGACGATAAGATGTTTTGTTTTGTTTTTTGTTACTGTCCCCGTGCTCAGCAGTATCTCTCTGCTCCACCAAACAAGGAGAGTGCTGAATGCTGTCTACTGCAGGTAATACACTGACTAGGCATGAGTACCTCATACATCCACATTTCAAAACAATTGAACTTTAATAGGAATATGAGGTTGACTATAGTATAGGCATACCTTCCATTATGTTTCATAGTCATGACTCATGTTCATATCTTCAGGCATCTCTGTGAGTTAGAATTATCCATCATGAAATGTAAAAGACAAAATGTGATATGTGTAGAAAACCTTTTATTCATGAATGTAAATATTTCAAATTCAGTGTGTTTAATGAACATGACATTGATTTACATACTGATGAAAACTTTTTGTTCACAGAGGAAACATCCATCAAAGCTGAAGGCCTTCAGTGACTTTGTGACAACATGGAAGCAAACCCTGGATCCACCAGAAACACCAAGGAAGCAAGCAAAAATAAGTGACATGACGGCAGTGGGTGCAAACAGACGTGTGCCACAAGCGAAGGTTGACAAGCTCATGATTAACTAAATTTGTGAGGGTCTTCATCCATTTTCTGTGGTTGAACAACCTGCTTTTAAGAACTTTTACTGACACTGAATCCTCAATGCAAGGTCATTTCCAGACCCACTCTTCGGACTAGAATAGATGGAGCTTCCACTCAGATGAAGAAGACTTTGATTTTGCCCCTCAGTAAAGTCAGCTATGTTGCCACCACTACGGATTGTTGGACAGTACACCGGCAAAGTTACATAGGGGTCACAACTCATTGGATAGATGAGGAAAGATCTGCCGCACTTGCTTGCAAAAAGTTAAAATGGTACCACACCTCTGATGTCCTAGCAGGTGCCCTTGATGACATTCATTGTCAATACAGAATAAGAACCACAACAGACAGTGTCTCAAAATTCATTAAAGCCTTCAGTGTGTTTGGTGAACAAAACCAGCTTGAGGAAGCAGAGTCAGAACAAGACTCTTCTGAAGAACCCATAGCCGACTACCTGGACACATTCAGTATCCTGAAACAAGATAGCGGTCTTGAGTACCAGCTTCCTCCACTTCAAAGGTGTGCATGCCACCTGTTAAGCTTAATCCCCAGAACAGATGCTGCCATGGCAGAAGAGAAGAATGACACATACAAACGGCTATCACATGCAGCCTTTGGGAAATGCCAAGCAATCTGGAACAAATCAGGTCAGTCATACATGGCAGCAAAAATTGTGGAAGATAAATGCAAGCTCCAGCTCATACGGCCAAATCAATCTAGGTGGAACTCGACATACATGGCTGTGTAGAGAATCATATGGATCATACAAGAGAAGGGGAGGATGCTGTCAGGAATATCTGTGAAGAATTCAAAGTGAAAATTTTTAATTAAGTTTTATTTCTCTTTTCTAAAGTATGAAATGTGAATGAAGCTAATAAAAAACATGGACTGAAAGCTAAACTACTTTGCTTATTACTTTGTTTTTCCATACTTATATAAAATTATCAAAATACATTTCCATATTTGGCTATATATTCCACACCTATTCCTACAGGAAATTTGCTAAAAGTTGTATAGGTTTGATTTATGTCATACAGGCTGAGTCCAGCTGAAATTGCTTTCCTGACTGACTACTGCACTGTGATGAAGCCTGTGGTGAAGACATTAAACAGCCTTCAGTCTGAGACCAAGACACACTTGGGATCACTGCTGCTGGTGATCTTCCAGCTACAAGCAAAACTCAGCATACTGGAGACATCCTCCAAGATGTGTCTGCCACTCATCAGAGCCATTCAAGATGGTGCCCAAAAGCACTTTGGTAGGATGATGGAAGACCCTGAACTGATTGTTGCAGCAATCCTTCTGCCAAAGATCAAGACCACCTGGACTGACAGGGCTGATATCATAGATGCAGGTATGATTTCATTATTTAATATCATACTGTAATCAGTTGTTAATTATTAATCCTAGTTCTGTCCACATTGGTTCTATTCAACACAATGTTGTAAGTGCAATAATTTAAATCTTTCTACACAAGTTGTAGTTATTGTAATTTCTGCATGATGATGCACTCTTGTTGCCACATTAATCAAAGTTTAATTGTCAGAAATATTCAATATGCATTGTTGTGTGTTTGTCACTCAACAGGTCTGATCTATGAGAGACAACACCTTGACCAGATAGCAGAGGCTGCAGTGGAGTAAGTCAGGCAACATTCATCAGATGAAGAAGATTTCTTCTCCCCAATGAAGTCCAGAAGTTCACAAGGTACCGGGGAGCTGGATTCGTACCTTGCCTGTGTCTCAAACAAGATGGATCTGCTGAACTCATTTCCACACATCAAAAAACATTCTCTCAAACTCAACACCAGCCTGTCTGCCTCAGCTACCTGTGAGCATCTCTTCAACTGTGCTGGACTGCTGTTCACTGCAAAGCAAGTGCTAATTTTGAAAACCAACTGTTGCTCAAACTTAACAGGAGGTTCAGAGAAAAATGCTCTAAAGATGGATACACAAATAAAGGAACTGTAATCTGGATATACAGTGGAGCAGGTCAACTTTAAAAAGTTTTTATAGAAGGCGCTATGCGGTTCATTTCACATGTTTTGTTATTGGACAGGTAGAGTGATGTCTGATATCAAAGAATGGCATAGTTTTGTCTTAAAAACAGCTTGAAAGTCCCTGATATTTAGATTTTGGTCTTCTTTGGGCCATTTAGGGAAAACCACAAGACTTATGGCATTGACCCATTTTGATTTATAGATTTCCAGTATGTGTCAAGTCATGGCAAACTAGTGATTCTATTTCACAGAATGCACCATGAACTACAAACATGGCCGATGACTGCAACTCCCAATGTGCATGAGCAGTCTCTTAAGTAGTGTAGTGATGGTCAGTGTGATTGGGAACAGATGTTTGTGATTAGTCCTCGGGAGAAGGTGACATGTCTGTGTGTTCCATTTGGAGTTGTAGTCATTGGCCATGTTTGTAGTTCGTGGTGCATTCTGGGAAATGGGGTAACTAGTTTGCCATGACATGACACTAACTACAAATGTGTGTATTCCTATTTTATATCATTAGTCATGTTAAGGTGAATGTACTGTTAGTATTCATTATCTTCCTTAATATATTTTACTACAATTTCCAACTAATGGATGCATATAGTGTGTTGATATGTCCTTTCTTCCTCCCTTTCTCTTTGTCTCTTTTGTCAGCTGGCAGGTGTCCTCTTACGCTATTCCAGCATCTACTTAACTTTGCAGGTCTGGAGCAGCATCTCAGTCATCAGTTGGCCCATCTGGCCATAGATGTAATGGCTCTGTTTGAATGGCTTTGTTCTTCTCCTATACCACCAGCCATTCCACTGCCTACACTGTACTGCATAGATCCAACTATGATCCATATGTCTACTAAAACAGAAGCCAATTCTACTCCTGCAACCTTCATTGAAGGCCTTGTTGTTCTGTCATCTGATCAGACCAGTCCTGTCTATTAATTTTTCCTTTCTGTTCCCAATTCTCAATAAACTTTGTTTTACTCTTAGTAGTGCCTCTCGTATGCTTTTTGTGTCTCAATTTTATTCCTACAGTGTTGTTGGGAGATACTGTATGAACGACCATGCCCTGCACGAGTAATGAGTCAGTCACTGGTTGTATGCCTAACTCCTTTTCTGCAGATAAAGGATACTGCTTACAATATACAGGATGAGTGGTTTTGAGGTTTGCAGCATAAGGAGTTACCTGAATAAGGCCTTCTTCATTAGTATGCTTTGCCCATAAAGTTTTAAGCACCGCCTCTAATGCTTCAGGCAGCGGACACTTCGTGCAGTCAGGCTCGTGCTCATCATCACCCATAGATTAGATGGAGTTAGCAGAGTGAATCTACCATTAGGCATTGTAAGAGTACACTTCTGTTTAAACATTAAATCTCTACATAGTAGGCTAAAAGGAGAAGACGGAATGATGACAATTTGTGCTAAAAAATATCATATCAGGATCAGTTGAGCACACTCGATACACATATTGTTAAAACACATGTTTATAAATGTGATGTATTAACTAAAAAGAATACACACAAGACTCATATCTGAACTTCATTATCACGTTTTTACTATGAACTTCCTGAATTTCCCTGCATGCACCAACACACTACAGAATCTCTAATGTCCCAAAAAACTATAAGCACCTTCCTTGTGATACATTACAGTAAATAAAAATGGAATGTTCCCCGGTTAAACGCATCTGTGAATTGTTTTCCAATTCACTCTGGAAGCAAATTAAAAACAAGCTAGTGGATTCATGGGCATGCTGTTCAGTGTTAGCCGCGTGTGAAATATCCTGTTTCCCTCAATTCTTCACTGCAAAAATGTACATAACTCAGCATAAAAGTTAGCAAGATGATCTGGGTCAGCCCAGGTATATTCAAGCGGTCTACTTGCTTGACCTATGCCTTGGACACTATCATGTTAAGCCCAGTGTGGTAGTGCCTGCGATTAAAAGTTCCTTGGTGACAAAATACAGTGGACATCTGGACCTGGTAACTGAGCGTATCTAATCTGCTGTTTAAGCGATCAACAAAGTGCATCACATGTCGCTTTTATTTTGATAATACCAGGAGGTTTCAATATAAAACTCTTTCCTACTTATATATGATACTGGAATCAATAAGGCACACTTCGGCTCCTTCTGGTTCTATCCACTGTTTGCTCCGTTTGTACAATAACTATGGTAGATTTTGTTAACTTTTTCTTCTCTACATTGATAAATGGTGGGGGTGCACTAGGTATCGGGCTAGATGCCATTACTAATTTTACTGTTTGTACTTTTTTGTTTTTTTCCTTGTTAGAAGACTTCGTGGATTTACCCCTTTCCTTTTTCTTTTTATCAGAATGTTCATCATCCCATTGGGTATTACTGTCTTTCCATGTGGATAAAGCTCATTTCATATATTCATAATCCCAGCTCTCATAAACACACAGATCTGCCACAAGTAAATGTGCCTTGTCAAAAGTTCCATCACAGGGGTAAGAATGAAACTGAGGCTGAACTCCTGTCCAGCATGCTAAATTATTGAGGTTGGACAAAAACACCTTTGTAATGGTCATACATCCAATGATTTCCACCCATATCAGACACTGCTGGTTATAATGTTCAGTCAGTAAAGGGTATCAGACATTTGTCAAATCACATGGTAATCTAAACCACGGAAGCACTATGAACTAAAACAGTGTGATATTTCAACATATGTAGTTTCTTTTGAAGTAGTAACAGAATTTTGTCGAATCACATATGCACATATGGAAATACTGTGAGGCAAAATGTGATATTTCAACCAATACTTCAAGATTTATCAGGAAAACTACACAGAGGTAGAACGAATTAAAATCATTCACGTACCTCTGTCCTGATATCCCCACTTCTGGAAACTGTCAAGTACTTGTCTGATACCAGTCAGAACCAAGATTTGGACAGTGCAGTGATTGATTCCCTCTTGTCTGGACCCAGGAAGAAGTCACACTGACACTGAATTCATTGAAAGCTTTTTAGTGTAACGCTCAAAAAGGATAGCATATATATACACACGGGAAATATTGATAAAGAATAATAAATGTCATTTGGAACAGGTCACAGATCTGAACATCTATTACATCTATTATGTAGATTCAGGTGATACAGGAACTAAAGACGTCTATTCTTCCAGAAAATAAGAAAAAGAGCCAAGAGAGAGAGAGAAGAAGTGTGGGGGCATTTAGGTGCTCACAAAACAACACATTCCAAGAATAGAAAACAATTCTATCTGTTCTGGTACATCATGACAAAAACTAGAGACCTTCAACCTTCATGCCAAAAAAACTTCAGTTACATCAGTTACATAATTAGCCTAGATGGGGTTACCATTAACCAAGCAAAAGTGTCTGCCATCACAGAGTGGCCAGCTCTGAAGACCGTCAAGGACTTGCAGCATTTCCTAGGTTTCGCCAGCTTTTATATGCACTTCATTCTGGGCTTTAGCACCATAGCTCACTCACTGACCTCACTCCTCAAAAAGGGGACAAAGCACCTTGTTTGGAATTCATAATTATTAGGAGAAAAACCCAAGCTTCACCCTGTGGCCCTGGCCCCTGTGCACTACAGTTTCCTCCTGTTAAACCTGCACCCAAGCTAAGGTCCCCCAAACTCTACCAGCCAGTAAGCTATTACCTTTCCCCATACCACAGAGACCCTGGTGACACATTCCTGTGACTCATTATTGATCTTCTGGAATCCCAGAGTCACACCACCATCCCGGTCATTATTGATCAGTTCTCAGTGTCACTATGACTCATTCTACTGCCTGGCTTACCCATTGCCTTTTGCTACAGATGAAATCCTCTTTAACCATGTATTCAGGTGTTCGGGGATTACAGAATACCTTGTCAGTGACAGAGGCACTCAATTCACCTCTCGAGTTTGGGCTAGTTTCATGGACAAGCTGGGGGTAACTATCAGCTTAACCTCAGGATACTACCCACAGAGTAACAGACAGGTAGAGAGGACCAACCAGGAGATTGAACTTTCTAAGAACTTTCTGTGCTAACAACAAGGAGGATTGGTCCCAGTTTCTGCGTTGGGCTGAATATGCACCAAATTCATTACAACACTCAGCCAACCAGCTCCCCCTCTTTCAGTGTGTGCTCAGATAGCAGCCTCTGTTATTTCCCTGAAATGCTAAATTGAACGATTCACCAGCGGTAGATGATTAGTTTCAAAGAAGTGAACAAGAAAGTACCCATCCATGTCTGGAACATGTGTGCAAGTATAGTAAAAGAAACACTGACCAGCAAGCAGGAGAAAACCCCTACCACTACCAACCTGGGGACAGAGTCTGGTTAGGAACCAAGGACTTCCATCAACCCCAAGCCTGCAAGAAATCAAGCCCCAGATACATTAGCCCTTTCAAAATCTTGAAGCAAAAACAAGAGGTTGCTTAGAAACCAGACCTGCCACTTCAGTACTGCATTGCTCCCTCATTCCATGTTTCATGCCTGAAACCCATAATACCAGGATCTCTTGCCACTGACACACCTTTGTCACAGCACAAAATTCATTACAACACTCCATCTCATCCCCTTTCAATGCTCAGATTGCAAGCTGTTCTAATAGCACATGGGTGTAGCTGGTCAGATATCCACATACATTTGGCCTTGGTCTGGTTCCTCTCACAGTTTATTTCTCATGTCGACACACAGAGTTTTCCATTGCCACTATTGCCTCTGGATTTCTGTAAAGCTACTTTTTGACAAAGTTTGTTGTTCAGAGTAATAAAAGTTAATTGAATTGAATATCCATAGAAATTGATGAAACCATGTGGAATCCAATAAAATCAGCCTAAGTTGTGCACACCACTTCTGAAATTGGGGAGAACACAGACTGCATTAACTTGTTTTCAGCAATGCAACTTCTGATTCAGAATCACTGGAAAGAATGTGTATGGAGCAGGGACAGCATGGAAGGATATCTGGCAGCACTGAGCTGTTCAGCTGCTCAGGTGGAATCATGACTCAGCCATGTCCTCTAGTCCAATTCATGACTTGGCCATGTCCTCTAGTCCAATTCTGGAGCATGCTCAATTTGAAAATTAGCAAAGCTGATATGTCTCAGCATTTCTGTCCCTGGGCTACTTAACCACTGTGTCGGCGAATGCCCTCCACACCAACTGTCTGTGTTTCCTTGTGCCCAGTGACAAGCATTCAACATCTCGCATAAATAAATTTCAGACGCTAAAAAACTGCAGCACTTCAGTCCCTAGCTTTTATGTGGTCCAAAAACATCTGCAGTTTTGTCACCATACCAGATTTGTTTTGAGTTTTGTTTAGGAGCTTAGCATGGTGTTTTTTTGGTGAATCTGTGAGCTATAATAAAATTACTATCATTTTTTTGTGCACAGCAAAATCACCAGTGTTGATATAACACCCACAGTGCTGAATTCACACCCTACAATGTTTATATAAGTCCACTGGACTCAAATAAACACTCTGGGTGTTAATTCAACACTAGGGATTTTACTGTGTGTAATCTTCTAACATGGTTAAATTTATATATAAATATATTATATACATATTATAATAAATATATTATAATACATGTACAATGCTTATTTTTTTTGTATTTTGTATTGTATTTGTTCTGAACACCCTTGAAGGGAGGAAACGCTACAGTGTACACAGACAGACACACTTTAAAGCATGTGTATGTGTCCTTCCAGTGGGGAAATGTATCCACTGATTTTTCTTGCTGCACAGTAATGCAGAGAAAGCATTCATCTTGTAGCCCTTTGCACTGTGCCACTAAAGTGTATGTTCCCCAGGGACAGTTAACTGCACCCTGTGTAGAAACCCAGCGAAATGCCATACACACAAAATCATGGAGATAAACACTTTGCATTGGGGCCAAAACCTTACCAGTTTTTCTCTCTTTCTCTCTCTTTTTGCGCCTCTCTCTAGACAAAAGCTACCAGAGCAGAAGCTTTGTTCTTTATGTCACTTTTACTGCCTCCATCAGAGTGACCTCCTCTTAACTACACATATAGAGCCAAAGTGCTTTTTCTGTATGTACAGTATATTCATGCTTATACCACAGCACTGTTGAATTCTCAAATCTGATCATCAATTATTCCTTACATATCTTACAAAATACAGTCCCCCTGCAAGCACTGGAATGGCAAGGCCAGTTCTTATTTTTGCTATATACTGTAGACATTTGGGTTTGATGTCAAAAGATGAGTATGAGATAATGGATCAGAATTTATGCTTTCATTTCCTGATTTTTACATCTACAGTCATATGAAAAAATAAGTAGAACCCATGGGAATTGTTGGCATTTTTAATATATTTGGACAAGCAAACATTTGATCCTCTTTGAAACAGTACCTGTACTGTAGCTCATCACAAAAGCTGTGTCTGGGAGGGTCTGCTAAATGCACTCAGAGTTGAAAATTGCAGTTAAAAGCCACTGTCAAATGATGGAACTGGTCAACCTGTCTACAGAATAGTATTCTGTGTACACAGAATGGTTTACTCTGGATAATTTGTGTGCACTTCATTTTGCTTGTGGTCAACTGTGGCTCCTATAACATCTAGAACATTTTTAGACAGAGTCACAATAGTCCTGTAAAGGCTAGATCTGCACCCCATTGAACAAGCAGTATTATAACATGCAGCTAGCCTGAATAATTCACTCACTCATTTACATACTCTCAGTAAGCACTTTATCCTTATCAGGGTCCTGGTTGATCCGGCGCTTATCCTGGGAACACTGACTGTGAGGAGGAATTCACCATGGATGTGATGCCAGTCCATCACAGGGCATGCCTGAATAGTTCATTCACAAATAATGTAAAATGGTATTGCTTTATTATTGTTTTTATATATAAAGAAAAAAGATCTGTAAGAATGAATGAAAAACAAAAAATAAACAAGCAAAAGAAAACTGAGCCATGTCAACAGTTAAAAATTGTCCCAGTTCAACAGAAAAATTGCTTTCCCGGCAATGCTAACTAAACTGCACTGAATGTCATGCTAATTTACATGTGGTTTTGGAAGGCAGAAACAATCACCTGCAAACTGCCCACTACTAATTACCGAAAGCTTAGTACAGTGCAAGGTATATGTACCCATACTTCCCATTATCTTTTTTTTGTGCTGACTTATCACTTTTTGCATGATTTACCTATATGAGATGGAAAAGCACAATGTATTTGTGTGCCTGTACATAAAGTTTTTATACCTAATGCCCAAGGGGTTTTGCACAGAAGGTGATCTAGCTGCACATGAAAACTACAGTATCTCACAAAAGTGAGTACACCCCTCACATATCTGTAAATATTTGATTATATCTTTTCATGTGACAACACTGAAGAAATGACATTTTGCTACAATGTAAAGTAGTGAGTGTACAGCTTGTGTAACAGTGTAAATTTGCTGTCCCCTCAAAATAACTCAACACACAGCCATTAATGTCTAAACCGCTGGCAACAAAAGTGAGTACACCCCTAAGTGAAAATGTCCAAAGTATGAGAATTTAGAACGTGTGTTACGCCTTGCCCCGTTTCATCACAGGGAGGACTGCACATTTTCTAACTGTGCGCACTGTGAATGCCTTACATTAGGTGGCTCCGCTCACGACTCGCTCTCTTCTCGGAAGCCGAAGCGAGTTGGGTTTCAGAACCTCGAGGATCTGGGCGGCCGCTGCCGAGGCAGCTAGCCATCTCAGGTCCGGGGGATCTCGTATGGATCTGGAAGAGGAGACGGAGATGAGCACTGCTCTATCTATTGCTCTGTCTTCTGGGTCCAGCTCTCTGGATTTGTTTTTATTGGAGCTCACATGGTGACTCCTCCTTCTGCTATGGAAAGCCAAAAAAAACCACACAAAAATAAAAAATAATAATTCCTCTCTGACTCCGAGGAGCCACTTTCACCCACTGAAAGTTAATCCCTCACATTGCAGAAAACTCCCCTTTATTCCAGAAGTGCAAGACAAAATATCGGCTTCTGGGGGAAAACCATGCATAAGCTGTATTTATAACCCCGCAATGTCGGATTATTTGGCCATTGTGGGGGATGAGTGGCATGGCTATTTAGCAGTGCTGAAGGTGGAGGAGGCGCTTGCGAGCTACCTATGTCCATCGATGGCAAGTAATTTAGGGGCCGGCTTTGCCATCCAAGCCATGTAAGGCCACTCTTGGTGGGCATGGCCTATGCAGTAGTGGGTCTTGCTTGTGGGTCACTGCAGACAATGACAGTGTTGACATACTGCAGCATTCAGCCAGTTCCTCCCTGTTGTGTCGAGTTCACCCAGGCATCCAAGAGTGGAGCCCGGGCCAGCGCTAGTGCGAGGGAGGCATACAAGGTGAGTACGGCAGCCCGCCAACCACCGCAGACAGCCAGGGGAACTGAGCGGCCACAGTCGCGGCCTGCTACTAGGTGTGAAGCCAATTTTAGTCCACTATCTTTATCTTTTAGTCCACTATCTATTAGAACTTATCATAGAATTGGGTACTTACATTCAACAGCTCATTGAAGAAGAAAGAAACACAAAGAACCAGTGAGTGAGGAAAAGCAAAGGTCCAAGTTTATTGTTCCACCACACGAGAACCACACAGTTGAGACATCCCAAGAGTGATCTAAAAAAAACCCAGAAATGAGGCTCCCCTATTTATACAGTTCTTCTTTCTTAGTTCCCGCCCCTGGTCATTTTCCCGACATCAATATCTCTGAATTGTAGGTTATTTCCAACCCCATTATGTCAATAGAAGTGTGTTTTCTTTCTCATATTATCTCTGGGTTTCTGTGAATTCTGATAACCCCTATGTTTGTATGGTTTCCAATCCCCTTATGTTTCCCCTATCTTTGTGTCTATTTTTTAAAACCTGACTTCTGCTTTTCATGTCATTATTGAGCTGACTTTCACCGAGAGAGGATCTTGGCCACACTGCTCTTTGTTTTTCCCTAATCGTGGGGTTTTTATTTTAGTCTCATTGTACCTAATGTATGTTTGCCCTGCCATTTTACTCCTGACTATGCATTCTGGGTGTGTGTGTGTGTGTGTAGCTCCTACTATTGTTTTCAGGTAATCGAGTCCCTAGCTCTACAGTATTTTCTTTCCCACCCTTACATTTCTGTGTGTGTTTGTGCTTCTTTTGTTTACTGAATCATTCACCGGACCGGTTCTTCTCTGTGTCTTTCTACAGCTGAACATCAACTCCTTTTTCCCCTCACCTTTAAAGATTTGGGCTTTGACCTGAATATTCGCTATCAGCTCGCACACCTCTCTGCGGATTTGGCCCTCTTAGTTGAGGTTCTCCGCACTCCTTCTGACTTTTCTGGGTTTCCACCGCCCCTGAGATACAGGATCAGTCCAGCTAAAGTGTATGCGGATGCTTCCACTCAAACTGATCCCTCCCTTGTTATCTCATCTGACCAACATGCTGATGACGACATGACCTATTCTGATCCTGGCTCTGACCTCTCTCCTCCCTTCTCCCCTAATAGCCCCGGCTACACTCCTCCTTACACTTCAGCACGTTCTGGTTCTTCCCCTGGTCACACGCCATATTATCAGCCCTTTTCTCCCCTTGATTATTCTCCCACCAGTCCAGTTTACCCTCAATAAAATCAATTACTTTTTGTCATACTTTATTTTGATTTGATTTCCATACAACATTGGCCTGATTTGAGAATGGACAAAAAGGCCAAGCAGACAAAGAGGAGCGGTCCTGAGGGGCTAGGGAGGGGCGTATCAGGGGACATGAGGTTGTTAGGGCAGTTAGCCCACAGTGCAACTGTAGGGCCTCCCCTAGCCAAGGCTGTAACAAGTTTTCAGTGTTCTCTGGTCAGTGAGCTGTCACAGGGCAACGAAAATCTGATGCTATCCCTCCAATAGAATGTGGAAAAGTTAATGTCACTAAAAGACCATCTGGCAGCATGGAAACTACTGCCAAATGTGTCTCCATGGGTTCTGTCTAACATAGAAAAGGGTTACCTGGTCCAGTTCAGAGCTCAACCCCCCGGTTCAGAGATGTGCTCACCAAAGTAGTCAGCACAGAGCAGAGCCCGACGTTAGCGCAGGAAGTAAGATCCCTCATGGACAAAGGGGCCATAGAACATGTACCCCGTTCCCTGAGGGAGGGAGGTTTTCACAGCCATCATTTCCTGGTCCGCAAAAAATAGAGGAGTATGCGGCCAGTTTGAGATCTGCGTCATCTGAACTGTACTCTTTGGACATACAGTTTCAAGATGCTGATGCCCAAACTTATCGTTCCACAGATTCAGTTTGAGGACTGGTTTGGGATGATAGATCTAAAAGGTGCATATTTCCACATAGAAATATCACCCAGTCACAGGAAGTTCCTGAGGTCTGCATTGGAGGCAACACATACCAAGATCGGGTTCTACCCTTTGGGCTAGTTTATCCCCTCGCACCTTCACAAAGTGCATGGATGTCAGTCTGGATCCATTGTGACTCCAGGGCATCCGTGTACTAAACTACCTGGGCGACTGGTTAATTCTAGCACGATCCAGGGAACAAGTGGTTCAACATCGAGATGTTGTTCTCGCCCACATGAGGAGCTTGGGGCTCAGGTTGAACCTCAAGAAAAGTATGCTTTCTCCAGTGCAGAGGACAAATTTTCTAGGGGTTATGTGGGATTCTACTACGATGAGGGCGTTTCTATCCCCAACACGCGTAGGATCGAGCCTATCAACTTTGAGCTCAGGTTGAACCTCAGAAAAGTATGCTTTTTCCAGTGCAGTGGACAACTTTTCTACTGGTTATAAGGATTCTACCATGATGAGGGTGTTTCTATCCCCAACATGCATAGGGTCAATCCTATCAACATTGAGCAAGATAAAGCTGGATCTTGGCATCCCCTCCAGTCTCTATGAGAGACTGTTGGAGCTTATGGCAGCAGCAGCCAACGTCATACCTTTGGGCCTATTGCACAGGAGACTGTTTCAGTGGTGGCTGAAAAGTTGGGGGGTTTTGGTCACGCCTCACGGTCTCTTGAGCGACCCTCATCTGGAGTGGTATATAAATTGCCTAGAAATGCTGGCCAGATTTCTAGCACTAAAATTCTTTTTTCCTCAATTGAGAGGTCACCATGTGTTTACAGACAACACAGTGGTGGTCTCATGTATCAACCACCAGGGAGGATTATGTTCGCACCCCCTGTTCAGGCAGGCATAACTAATTCTTCTCTGGGCAGATGGAAAGTTTTGTCAGTGAGTGCAATGTGCAATCTGGGCAACTGGAATGTGGGGGCAGACTTCCTGTTGAGGCAGGGGCTGGGGCCCAGGGATTGGTGGCTCCATCCACAAGTGGTGGAGTCCATATGGCAGAGGTTTGGCCAAGCTGGAGTGGATGTGTTCACCTCTGAGGAGACAACACACTGCCTGCTGTGGTTCGCCCTCACTCCTCCCGCACCATTAGGGCTGGACACCATGGTGCACATGTGGCCGAGGTCACATCTACATGCTTTCCCCTAATCACTCTGCTCCCACAAGTTCTAGTGAGAGTTTGCCTAGATGTTCTACGTCTGCTGCTAGAAGCACCTTATTGGCCAGATCGAATATGGTACTCAGAGACAATATTCCTGCTAGACAGCACTCCTTCAGAGATTCCCATCTGCAGGGATTTACTGTGTCATACAAGAGGGCTGATTTATCACCCTTGGCCAGAACTATGGAAACTGTGAGTCTGGCCCCTGAGAGGCACCAGCTCATAGATAATGTTCTCATAACTGAGGTTGTAGAGACCATGTAGAATGCTAAACCAGCATCCACAACGATATTGTATCCACTCAAGTGGCAACTTTTTGTCTCGTGGTGTGAGGAACGTCAGCTAGACACAGAGAACTGCGCAATGGAGTTCTTACTAGGACGTTTCTTAGCTCGATTGGCTCCCCCTACAATCAGGGTCTACATGGCCGCCATTTTGACCAGCCATGCCCCTATTGGTGGAGCCTCTGTGGGGCAACATCCTCTAACTTCAAGGGATATGCATGGTGTCAGGCGGCTGAGGCACATCTGCAGACCACGCATACCTTCCTTGGACCATTCTGTGGTCCGGGAAGGTCTATCAGGTGCCACATTTGAAATCTTAGTGTCAGCCTCTGAGAAGCTTCTGATGCTAAAGGAAGCTCTTCTGCTGGCCCTGACATCTCTCATGCGAGTAGTAGATCTATAAGCTCTCTCTGTTAGCCCCTTCCTGCCTTGTCTTCACCCCTGGACTAGCCAAGGCCTCCCTGTATCCTTGGCCGGATTATATTCCTAAAGTGCCTACATCTGCTGCCCAGCCTGTGGTCTTGCAGGCTTTCTGCACTCCTCTGTACCTCATGCCGGAACAAGAGAAATTGCATTGAGTGTGTCCAGTAAGGGCTCTCTGTACTTACGTCCACTTACGGCCAGTGGCGTAAGTCCAAGCAGCGGCTGATCAGCAGCGGCTGGTCGGCTTTGGCGGCGACAGCAAAGGTGATGCTGTGTTGAAACAGCGCATCTCTAATTAGATAGTGGAAGCTATCTCTATCGCTTATGAGGCGCGCAGTCTCACTACACCTCTGGGCATGAGGGCTTATACCACTAGGGGGGGTCGCCTCCTTGAAGGCTTTGTCCAAAGGGGTATCCTTACAGGATGTGTGTGCTGTGGTGGGCTGGTCTAACCCGCACACATTCAGTTGAATTTTACAGCCTGAATATACATTCCACTCTGGGCTCGAGTGTTTTGCAGTGACCCTTGGGCTTGGGTCTTTTTGAACAGACCGTACCCTCAGTATGACAGAGAGGGTATTCTCATTCCCGCAGCGTTCATCTAACATAATGTGAAGTTCCATTTGAAATTGAACGTTCGGGTTACGTATGTAACCCTGTTCCCTGAGAAGGGAACGAGACATTGCGTAGCTTCGTCATACTGGGGCATGCCTGTGAATTGCGTCTTTGCTTCAGATAATAGAGGCTGACGGCGAGGTTCACAGGTGTCGTTTATATTTCACGCGATGCGCTTAATTGCCACATCACCTGATCACAGCAGGCCTTAAATTAGGCATGATTTTATATAAGCTTCAGATACCGGTCACACACAAGGGCGCTCCCACAGAGTTCAGCTAATGCAATGTCTTCTTCCCTTCTCAGGGAACAGGTTTACATGCATAACCCAGACATTTCTCAGTACTACGACAACTTTAAAAGTGAGTGAAAAAAGACAGGTTGATGAGAGAATAATTATTTCTAGCTGGTATAAGTGATACAGGAACTAAACTGTTTCTTGGGTGGAACAGTAAATGATCTATAGTATAAATGGATAAAAAGTGCAACCTGTTATTCTTTAATATATTAAAATAAATGTCTGTAAATGTCTATAACAGGAATAAAATACTTTTGGATAAGCTGTTGTTGGAAAGCAGTCAACTGAATATTGATTATTGGTTGATTATTTACCTATAACAGCATGCACCACACATTTATTTGTTACCTATGAATAGGTAATCATTCATTCTTTAATAACAACAGAAATTGTTTTATATAAAAAGAGCAAACAGCATTTATAGATTAGAAATCATTAACTACTACCTTATTAACATTAAATCAGAAATGATTTTATTAATAACTCTTCAGACATCTCTGTTATCTAAGTTGCAATTATCTTAACTTTAATATTATCCTTAGCAGATAGGTTATAGAATGCAAACAGCCGGTCTGCCTTTACATTTGCACCTTAACTGTATCTGTTTATTGAAAAAAAAAAAACATTACTGACACTTTATCACAGAATGCAATCACTTTAATCATTAGCATCATCTACACCAGTCTCTCTAGTCTGATGTTATAGTCAATTCCAGCATTTAAACATCTGAGTCAGATTGTTGCTCATTACTCCACTAATTTTTGTCCCACATCTGACATTCACTGTGTGAAGAAAATCATACTTAACCCTCTTACCCCGTATGGCCGAAAAACCGGCTTGCCTGTCTTTGATCTATTCCCGTAAGGATGATATACCGGCTTGGTCGTCTATGCCAAATACTCGTAAGGCCGATATAGCGGCTTTACAGTGTAAACGTTATCCCCATAAGGCCGGTGTACTGGCATTACTCTGCTATGATTCCTTACTTATTTAATTATTATTTTTTAACCCGGAAGGTTGATGACGTCATGACGTCACAACGTGATCACGTTATTGCGCCGGCATTACGATGAAGATCCAAGCGTGAATATTGGTGTAATAGTAGAAGTGAACTAAAAAAGCCAAAGCGAAAAGCTAATCGTGTTCCAGCTAAAGTTACACCTACAGTGAACACAGGTACATCTAAAACAGTGGGGAAAAAAAGGAAACATACACAGTTACACAGGCGAGAGCGAGGATTCTAGATAGTGACAGCAGTGAAAGTTCAGGCGATGTTGAAACCGAAACCGAAACTGATAGAGACGCAAACTCTCCTGATTCAGACCCTGATCCGTCTTCATCTTCAGCATCAACCAGTGCGACTGACACTGCAGGGGTCTGGAGTCATAACGGGACCATTTCTGTGCATTCATGAAAACACTACCTGCTGGTCTGATTACCACCAGAAACTTGACTTTTGGCGCTAAAATGCATTTATTTATTTATTTATTTATTATTTACTTAAATTTATTCAAAGGCATTGACCACGCTGATGCTCGTATGGTACTTCTAAATGAGTATAAGGATTTTGGCGAGCATTTTTCGTCAATTCTCTAGTTAAGAATTGTGTTCTAAGTGGAGTAAAAACACTGAACTGCTTCATTTTCAAAGTAATATTACACAAATACATTATTATAAGCTTTTTCAAGGCCTAAAAATGTTAAAATTAAAATGTTGATTTTGGGGCCAATTTTGGCCTGGGAACTCAGGGTTGGCATGCTGTTTCTGTGGGGAATATAGGCTTGTGGGACATAATACTGTGGGAACTAAGGGGTAAGAGGGTTAACTAGCAAGTTTTTAAGGCACATGGACTGTTTTTACAACAGGGTTTGATAAACTGGCTGCTTACCCAATGTAAAGGGAGAAGGCCTAGGTAAGATGAAATAGTAAATAAAAAAAGTCAATTGTTTTGGTGAAATATAACCTAGTTCCCTTTCAGTTTCCCTTTTATAGGCCAGCTCTCTCACTTCAGCTGAACCTTGACAGCGGCTGGCTCAGATCCTGGGGTCCTGTATGGATCTGGAGAGGGAATCGGACAGGAGCACTGTTCTTTCTCTTGCTCTTTCCTCTGTATCCGACTCTCTGCTTCCGGGTTTTAGAACTCATGAAGCGACTTCTCCTTCTGGCATGGATAGTCAACCCACCTCAACTGAGGAGCCAGAGGGGGGAGGCAGTGCATGGGAGTGAAGCATACTGCAGCAGCCCTCAAGGGGTCTGATTGCGCTCATTCTGAAAAACATATGTATACAGTGGGGGAAATACTGTAAGTATTGAGCACATCAAAAAAATTTCAGTTAATATATTTCAAATGAGGATATTCACATAAAATTTTCACCAGACATTAACTCAAGAAATCTGGAAATATAAAGAATTCACAACATTAAAGTCCATAAATAACGTTATGTGTAATAAAGTGGAATGACACAGGAAAAAAAGTATTGAACACACTACGAAAAGCTATGTTGTCTGGAGGTTAGCACTCCTGGTAGTGTTTCCTTGGCAAAATGGTCTGAGCCAAGGCTCCAGAAGAATAATGATCCACCTAAAGACCTCCATGATGGTGACTATTAAGACTGAGTGAACCTTGCTTGGAACAGGGATACCGGGACCCACCCCTGGAGCCAGGCCTGGGGGTGGTGTTCGTTGGTGAGTGCCTGGTTTTGGGCTGGGCCTGGCCAGATTGTGTAGGTCACACTACATAACCTGGCTGGGCTCAGCCCAAAATGGCTGCATAGAGCCAGCTTGTGGGCCCACCACTGGCAAGAAAAAGGGTGTGGGTCTGGTGTGATGCCAGATTGGCAGTGGTAGGGATAGACCTAGATGGACTGGACCTTGGCAATTCAGACTAGCTTGAGGGACGTGGAATGTCATGTCACTAGTGGGGAAAGAGCCAGAGCTTGTGGAGGAGGTGGAAAGGTATCGATTAGATATAGTTGGTCTCACCTCCATGCGTAGCATTGGAACTAAATTTCTTGATCTGGGTTTGTCTCTCTCCTACTTTGGAGTGGACCTATGTGGACCCTGTGTGGGTGTGGGGATACTCACAAGTCCCAGGCTGGGTGCCGCACAGTTGCAGTTTGTCCCTGTAGATGAGAGGGTCACCTCGATGAGGCTTTGTGTCTCAGAGAGGAAAACTTTGACAGTTGTCTGTGCATATACACCAAACTGCAGTTCAGCATATCCAGCCTTCATGGAGAAGGTGGGTATGGTGCTTGATAGGGTGCAGCCTACTGACTCTGTAGTCTTATTAGGAGACTTCAATGCACACATAGAGAATTATGGAGATACTTGGAGGGGGGTGGTTGGGAGGAATGGCCTCTCCAATCTGAACCTGAGTGGTGAGTTGTTATTGGACTTATTTGCTAGTCATGGATTGTCCATAACAAACACCATGTTCAAGCACAAGGATGCTCCTAAGTGTACTTGGTACCAGAGCACCTTGGGCCGAAGGTCGATGATTGACTTTATATTTGTATCATACATACGGACTTAAGGCTGTATGTTTTAGACACTCAGGTGAAGAGAGGGTAGAGCTGCCAACTGATCACCACTTGGTGGTGAGTTGGATCTGATGAATAGACATGGCAGACACAAATGGGCAGTAAGGGTCTGCTGGGAACATCGGGCTGACAATGCTGTGAGGAAAGATTTCAACTCCCACCACCGGATAAATTACTCCTGTATCCCAACTGAGGCCAAGGACATTGAGTCTGAATGAACCTTGTTCAAGACCTCAATTGTGGAGGCAGCCTCAACAAGCTATGGCATGAAGGTGGTTGGTGCCTGCCAAGACAGCAACACCAGGACCCGCTGGTTGGAAACTATCAAGTCGAAGAAGGAGGCCTTCTGAGCAATGCTCGTGTATAGGTCTCCGGAGTTGATTGAGAGGTACTGGCTGGCCAAGAGGGCTACATCAGGGGAGGTCAACAAACCAAAAGCTTGGGTATGGGAGCAGTTTGGAAAGGCTATGGAGAATGACTATTGGATGGCTTCAAATTTTTCTGGCAATCCATTTGCGACCTTATGATGAGACAGCGGGACAGCTCTCATGCTGTTCTTAGCAAGGGTCGGGAAACGCTGTCCAATACTGGTGAGATCATTGAGAGGTGAAAGGAACAGACCCAGTGAACAAGCCCTCCATGCAGGAGGGAGTGCTGGATAGTTTTAGTGAGACTGTATCTATTGCTGTAGCTGAGGTTGCTGTGGTGGTTGAGGGCCTCTGCGGCGGTAAAGCTGCAGGGGTAGACAAGATTCATCCGGAGATGGTAAAAGTTCTGGAGAATGTTAGGGTGGCATGGCTAATGCGCTTTTTCAATGTTGCATGAAAGGCAGGTACAGTTCCATTTTATTGGCAAACTGGATTGAAAGCACTGCTGTTGTCCCTCCAACAAAATGTGGAAAGTTAAAGTCACTAAAGACCATCTGGCAGCATGGCAACAGTAGTTTGCCACATGGGTTCTGTTCTCTACATGGGTTCTGCACCCCCCCCCCCCCCCCCCCCCCCAAATGTGCAGTAGTAAGCACTATGTAGAGCCTAACTTTGGCCCAGGAAGTAGACAAAGGGGCCATAGAACATGTACCTTTTTCTCGGAAGGAGGGAGGTTTTACAGCTGTTATTTCCTGGTCCACAGAAAAGTTGGGGTATGCGGCCAATTTTAGATCTGTGTCATCTGAACCATACTCTTCGGACATACAGGCTCAGGATGTTGATGCCCAAACTTATTGTTCCACAAACTTAATTTGACAATTGGTTTGTTAGATCTAAAAAAAAAAATGCATATTCCATTGCGCAGTCACAGGAAGTTCCTGAGGTTTGTGTTTGGAGGCAACATCTATCAATGTCGGTTCTTCCTTTTGCTAGCTTTATCCACTCACACCTTCACGAAGTGCATGGATGCCATGCTAGCTCCTTTCTGACTCCAGTACATCCATGTGCTAAACTACCTGGACAACTGGTTAATTCTAGCGCGGTCCATGAAGTTCAACATCGAGATGTTGTTCTGACATCATACCGTTGGGCCCATTGCAAATTAGACTGTTCAGTGGTGGCTGAAAGTTCAGGCTGAGAGTAATCAGTGTCATGCAGCGATGACTACATGCTCTGAGAACTTGGAGATGTCCCCGGTTTTTACCCTTGGGTCACACACTAGGGGTGTCTCTTATCACAATATGGTAATGCCTCCCTCACGGCCTCTGGAGCAGCCCAAATCTAGTGTGGCATATAAATCGCCTAGAAGTGTGGGCTGTACACCTAGCACTGAAAGTCTTCTCCTCAGTTGAGAGGTCACCATGTGTGACGTGTGACAATACAGCAATGATCTCATATATCAACCACCAGGGAGGATTACATTCGTGCCCCCTGTTCAGGCAGGCTCAACTAATTCTACTCTGGTGTAGGTGAATTTTGTCAGTGAATGCAATGTACATTCCGGGCAAGCAGAATGTGGGGCAAACATCCTGTTGAGGCAGGGGCTGAGGCCTGGGGATTGGAGGCTCCATCCACAAGTGGGTGAGTCCATATGGTGGAGGTTCAGCCGAATGGAAGTGGAGACAACACGCTGCCTGCTGTGGTTTGTCCTCCCTCCAGCAGTGAAGAAAAAAAAAGATCAGGGCTGGACACCATGGTACACATGTAGCCGTGGTCACGTCTGTACGCCTTTCCCCAGATCATTCTGCTCCCACAGGATCTAGTGGAAGTTTACCAAGATCATATTATATCTGTTGCTAGTAGCACTGAATTGGCCAGTTCAAATTTGCTTCTCTGAGATAATATCTCTGCTGGACAGCACACCCTGGGAGATTATAATTTGCAGGGATCCATTGTCTCAAGCCAGAGGGTTGATTTATCACCCTCAGCATTCAAGTGGCAAATTTCTCATCATGGTGTGAGGAACACCAGCGAGACCCAGTAAACTATAGCTACAGTTCTGGAGTTCATACAGGAATGTTTCTCAGCAGGGTTGGCTCCTTCTACAAATAGGGTCTACGTAGTCACCATTTCAATCAGCCATGCCCCTATTAATGGAGCCTCTGTGTGTCAATATCCTCTACGTTTGAGGTTTATGCATGGTGTCAGACCGCTGAGGCCCATCTGCAGACCACACATACCTTCCTGGGACCTTCTGTGGTCCAAGAGGGTCTGTCAGGCACCCCATTTGAGCCCTTAGAGTCAGCTACAGTACAGCTTCTGACCCTAAAGGTAGCTCTTTTGGCTGACCCTGACATCTCTGTTGCCCCTTCCTGCCTTGACTTTGTGCTTGGATAAGCCAAGGTCTCCATATATACTTATGTGTGATTATTCCTAAGTGCCTACATCTGCTGCCCAACCAGTAGTGTTGTAAGCTTTTCCCCTCCTCTGGTCCTTACAAAGATTGTATCTTCTCTGTCCAGTGAGGGCTCTTTGCACTTACATCCCCCATTCTGGCCAGTGGCGTAAGTTGGAGCAGTTGCTGGTCTGCTTGGCAGTGACAGTAGAGGTGATGCTGTGTCAAAGCAGCACATCTCTATTTTGATAGTGGAAGCAATTTCTGTTGCTTATGAGACACGTTGTCTCACTACGTCTCTGGGCATAGGGGCTCATTCCACTAGGGGTACCCTTACAGGATGTGTGTGATGCAGCAGGGTGGTCTATGCCACACACATTCATTCGGTATTACAGTTTGGCCTTATTGACCAGCTTGTATATGGTTCTCAGAGATAATATATCTGATGGCTATTGTCTCAAGCCAGATGGTTGATTTATCACCTTCGGCCAGAACTATGGAAACTGTGAGTCTGGCCCGTGAGGGGCACCAGCTCATAGACTCCGGTCTCTCAACTGAGGTTGTAGAGACCATGTTAAATGTTATCGATGTCAGTGAGACCCAGTAAACTGTGCAATGGCTACAGTCCTGTTCTTACAGGAACCTTTCTCAGAAAGGTTGGCTCCTTTTACAATTAGGGTCTATGCGGCTGCCATTTCGGCCAGCCACGCCCCTATTAATGGAGCCTCTGTGACAAGCCATACCCTCAGTATGATGCAGTGGTTATACTTGTTCCCACAGCATGAAGCTCACACAACACTGAGTTCCCTTTGAAAGGGGATGTCTGAGTTATGCATGTAACCCTGTTCCCTGAGAAGGGAACGAGATGTTGTGTGGTTTTGTTATACTGGGGTATGCTTGTAAATTGCATCTGCCTTTCAGACAAGCTTATGACATGGTTCACAGGCGCTGTTTTATAGTCACGGAGGCGCAAAATGCCACGTCACCTGACCACAGCAGGCCTATAAATAGGCACGATTTTACACAGACTTATGATACCAGTTGCATACAAGGCCACTTCCCACAGCATGAAGCTCAAGAAACATCTCCTTCCCTTCTCAGGGAACAGGGTTACCTGGGTAACCCAGACATTTGCAGAAAGTACATTTTTTCATTATTTTTGTCTGCTTATGAGAATTCATCCATAGCAAAATCCAACAGGTTTCCCCAGATCACCACACATATTTAATACCCATAGCATCTACTCCTAAAAACAATGGCTAAGAAAGCAATATACAACAGCATCATGCGTGTCACATTAATATTAATAGAAAAATGTCTATTATTTAGTATAGTCTCATGAGCACACATTTAGAATTATTAGTGCTAGCAGATTTGTTCAAAACGCTTTCAAAGTTTAAGATGGCTGTGGCACAAAATCCATTCAGGCTCCTGAATAAAATGCCTAAATCTTTACATTCTGAGATCCCCCCTCTACCCCAGCCCCCAACTCCCGAGGCCATCGCCTTCCCCGACCCAGTGTGGGATTGGTAGAAATATCAGGTATAACATGATCACTTGCATCACTGCACAGAGGGCAGTATGTTAGTGTGTCTGCTTGCAGCTGTTAACACAGCACAATGAACACATTTGAGAGAAAAAAAATTTCATTGTACAGATATGCATGATCTGCATATTCCTTCATGCATGTATCCAATAAAATTGCTAGAAATGCTATATATTTTGTGCTAGATTGGATTGTGCTATTGGAATCAGACCTGATTCTTACTAAAATCATACCTTATTTTATCTTATTTTGTCTGTCACTCTGTCAAACACACACACGCACTCGCTCACATACACACACACACACACACACACACACACACACACACACACACACACACACACACACACACAGAGCTTTTTTTCATCGTTTTCCCTCCAAGTGCACTTTAGCTGAGGAGATTGCCTTTTTAAGGTGGAAATCAATATTTTTTCTTTTTCCATCTTCCTTCTTTCTGCTATCCTCTCAATTCTGAAGCCCCTGCCTCAACCTACACTTTCACATTACATACCAAAGAAGAACTACACTGCTTAGTTTAGGATAATGGAGAAAATGTAAATCATGTAGTCACCATTTATGTTCATAAATGCATAAAGAGGAAATGTCTGTATTTCTTTAGACACATCTCTGACATTTTTTTAGTTGTTTTATTTTTTATTTTTAAATACTTTTTTGTGACAAACTAAAAGCCCAACATTTTCTTCTCTCTTTCATTTTCTCCCTCTCATCTCTTTCACTTCAGACACATACCAGAAATAATCAATATTTGAGTAGCCACAGTTAAACCACCCATGAGATCTAGGAAAAGACTAAATTATTATTATTATTATTATTATTATTATTATTATTATTAATAATAATAATAATAATAATAATAATAATAATAATAATAATAATAACAATAATAATAATAATAATAATAATAATAATAATAATAAAAGAGTGCTGTTTAAATAGACCAGGAAATGTCAGGTTATGTTGGATGTTATATGTATCATACCTCAAGTCTTTGTTGCAAAGACACAACATGTAGGCATGCAGCAACATAATCAGACCTTTGTCCAAAACAGCTATAAACTCAGTGAACAATAAAATAAGTGTTCAGGTTGGAAAAACAACAGCCCTGGGATTTACTGCAAAACCCTTTTTCATTGGCACAATCCAGTAAATCAGGCTGTACAGAAACACTAGAACAGATTACTTCCCTAAACATTGTATGGAATGGATATTTGATTCGGTCTGTGTGATTTTCTCTCTCTTTAAGCTCGTCAACTTTGACCATACATAGCAGAGCACCATGATCAGCTTGCAGCAGGTCAGCTCAGAGTTCCAGGGCTGCATTTGGGGACACATACCTATTAATTTGGCTAGCCTAAAAATACCTGCAGATGCAGGGTGGCAGTGTAGAGCATGGTGTTTTGGAAACAAAATAGATTCTAACAACCCATTTTAAAAATGTCTATTTTAATAGCTGTGGAAAAGATAAACTGATGAAAATGACCAAATAGAAAACAGCACAGGCAAAATGTATCAGTCTACAGAACAAATGACCAAGACCACCTGCTCTTCCCTCTCACTATCAGCCCATCAAACGTACCCCACCCTCTGCCACAAGCCCCGCCTGATCAAAGCCCAACCCATTGAGAGGCAAAGCCAGCAACACTCAAGGGGCTATTTTTTGCCCTGCCGCACTAAATAAGGTCAGAGCGTGAAGGAAGTGGGTGAAGGGCCAGAGGGACTTTGCTCGGCCTTTACCCCAGGGGTATAAAAGCCTCAGGGCAGTGGGAGGCTCTACCGATCACTCTTAACTCTCAACACCCACCCTGTGTGTACCATTAACACATTGCTTTAGATTATTATTTTTTTATTTTTTTTATTTTTTTTTTAGATCATCACAGTCATGTCTGGCTGCTTTGTATCTAATGCTAATTGATTTTTTTTCCTGAGGTCCGCTGTGGTGACGAATTTTGATGGCATTATTAACCAGGCTGACCCACTTATTTTTGGCTTTTGGGATGGACAGGAGTGTGTGACAGTATGGAATATAACTTATAGACCAGTTTGATGAGATCCCAGGGAATAAAGACAGAAAGAAAAGCCATGTCTAAGCTGCATCTTTGTGGTGCTGTTTCTGCATTTTTTTCTCTCTCTCTCCTAATGTCAGCACACTGTCCGTACTGTCTCCTACTCCTGTTTCAGATCCCACAGAATGTATCTCAGAGAATCTGTTTTTCATAGGACAGGTGGGAGGATGGGGGTGGGGTTTTTGCTAAAAGTACCATGATGCATTGCCTATCAGACATGCCCATACTGTGATGAGATGGGCTGGAGGCCTGTGATTGTCAAGGTTATTTTTTAATCTACCTTGCTCTGTTCCTCCAGCCTTTCTATTTTGTTTCATTTCAACTTTTTTCCCCTGTGCTCTATATGAAGAAGAAAGACACCTACAATGTCACTGGCTCCTTTTCTTTTTTCCTTCTCTCTCTCTCTCTCTCTCTCTCTCTCTCTCTCTCTCTCTCTCTCTCTCTCTCTCTCCCCTTCTCTCTGCTCTCATCCTTAAACTCTCAAACGCTGATTCAGCTGCTGGTATACAGACGATCCTGCTGCCATCCCCATTCAGTACGGCCTCTCTTGGTAAGTGAGTGCGTATGTGTGAATGCATGTATGGAACGCGTGTTTGTAGGTGAACACTCTTCATCTTGTCTTGTCTCTACTGCTGCATGTCTGTGTTTATGTATGTGTGAATATGCAGCCAGAGCAGCGCTGAGCTCTCTGCTTTGGCATATTGCTCCTGTCAAAGTTGCTTTAGTGCTAGCACTAGTGGAGATGCTAGCACCCTTATTATACTACTGCATCACACTACAACCTGTGCTAGGTTATGCCAGCACAAGGAGCTGATGCAATTTGTGAAGTTTGACAGTGACAGAGTTTTTTTTATTATTGTTTTAGAGTTTTAGATTATTTTTTTTGCACAATTTTTGCTGTTGTATTTTTGCTGTTGTGTAAAAAAAATTACATTTATTTTTAGGATAAGAAATATTAGTATAAATATTTTATTAGCATAAATATTAGTGTTACAGCAGGGCAGGGACAGAATGTAGGGTACTTTGTCTTTACTCACTTTCTGTCTTTGAGATCACAATTCCAAAGTGATCCTTTCAGAGAGATGTAAGTAGGGACAGTCAGTGATGATGAGACAGAAAGGGACTGACTCACATAACCTTGACCTCTCTATGGGACATAAAGGCCAGTCAGCTCTCTACCTGCTAATTTTACCCCGTTGGCATGGTGGTGACCCAGGCCATGTTTAAATGCAGACTGAACCAGAGCTTGGAGGATCAGGTGACAGTTGGACTGGTCTCAGATTGAACAGCTGCTGAAGGCGGAGGACTGTGGTGTGGGGAGCTCAGGATTGGCTAGTGCAGGACAGGAATGCTACACCTGTTCCTAAAGTGTGTGTGTGTGTGTGTGTGTGTGTGTGTGTGTGTGTGTGTGTGTGTGTGTGTGTGTGTGTGTGTGTTCTGACAAACATATTTCCAAGTATTGGTTCCATCTATAGTGTAGGGATTGAAAGCTCATATTAGAAGTTGGCTGTGCACAAGAGAGAGAAAGAGGGTGGGGGAGACCTGGATTTACACAACTGGTAGAATCAAAGAAGGACGGATGAAAAATAAAGGCGGGTGAATGCGGGAGAAGGAAGGAGTAGTGATTTATGATGACTTTCAGTTTAATTACAGAGAAGCTGCTATAGGGAGAGACAACTATAGGCAGTCAGCCATTAGCCACTGGATGCTGACTTCTGCTGGTGTCAGTAAACTACTTCATCAAGTATGGATCATTTATAAAATGCTTGTTTGTTAAGCAATCTGGTTATGTGGACTGGAACAGGCTATGCGGTCAGATTATTTCGCAGACACAGAAAAGTACACATACTATATCTATTTAAATGTTGATGTGATAATGACAGCTCCATCTATCCACATTTTAATAGAGTCATGTAATGGAAAAAAGCAATGTTGTAGTTTACTGTGGGGTTCAAATGACAGATGTAAATGACAGATAGAAGGAGGTATATTCTCATAGATAGTTGTGTGTATTCTGTTTGTTGTGTATATAGGTAATTGGTGCATATTATTTTGGCTGATTTTTATGGCTTACACTGAAAGCATACGGTAATAAATGATCTCAGATAATATATGATCTCAGGTAATATATTGTGTTATTTAATACTTAAGTAATTGATTATGAGCTTCCATGTGTGTTTCTCCTTAAGTAAGTGGAAAAAAAATTGTGGGTCGTTGTATGTGTAATTATATTATGGTGATAACTTTATATTATATTGCATAGTCTGCAATATATGGTGATTTGGGGACAAACCTGGGGATAGTTAAACATCTGCTTCATATTTGCTCAATTAAACAACATTCAGAACTACTATCAGTGTTTAATATAAGTGTTTCCTTGTTAGACATTTTAATTACCAGATTATTGTCTTTGTATGTACATAAAGAAAAAGCAGTCTAATGTAGATATCTAATTAGTAACAATTTGTATAAATATGATTTGGATACTTAATATAATACGTGCTCACCTGATGCATGTACACACTTATACACATACTTTGACACAGCATGAGGGTCATTAGACTACTGAGGCTGGTTGGTTCCTCCTCTGAGTTCCCTGTGCTCTAATGGTCAAACTGAGTGTCACGCGAAGGTAAAACACACAAACACACACACACACACACACACACACACACACACACATACACACACACACACACACACACACACCACATATAGTGTCTCTGCTATCCAACACTGCAGTGAGGTGATTGCAGTGAGAGCAATGACACTTCACATTGATGGTCTAATTATTTAAGAGGAAACTACACTGTGTGCTACTTGTCTATAAACTGGAGTTTATCACTGAAGGATGTGGTGGGGATATAAAAAAAAAGATGATACAAATTCACACTCATATACACAGAGGTCTTCATTGTGTTCAAGTGTGTATTTATATATGTAACTACTGTATATCCCAGGAGGTCCATGTGTATAAACACACATACATATGCATTTATAATTAGATCATTATTGGATGCATGTAATCAGGGGGGAAGAGCAAGAGAGATGGGGAATGAGAGAGTGGGATATACTGTCAAGGGTCAATGAAAGTAAGGGGAGGGGAAAAGAGCCTGAGGAAGAGAGAATGAGGAGGAGGGTGTGTGTGGTGCAAGCTCTATAGGGTGTGCATTATGGACTGAGAGAGTGAGAAAGCCAGGCAATTGGAGGATGAGAGGGGGAATGCAGTGAGGATAGGTCAGTGATACAGATCATCAGATAACCATTTATCTCCTCTGGACCATATTAGCTACACATCAGAGTGTTCAAGCCTATTTAGGACAGTGATGAGAGAACCGAGGAGCCCTGCAGTGGACAAACTTTCCTGCTTGTGTGTTGGGGGGACAGACAGAGAGATGGGAAGAGGGAGAGAGTGTTAGAGTGTGAAGCAGAATGAGAAAGAGACAGAAAGAAAGAAAGACACATAGCAAGAAATAGGAAAAAAGGAGGAAAGAGATTGCAGAGGCCGGAGTAGAAGAGCGGAAGAGCCAAGACACTCTCTTCCTTCCTGTTTGGTGCATTGGCCCATTAGAAACTGAACCTGTGGGACTTAATCTGATGGCTACCCACTAGGTAAGCACCAAATCTCTCTCCTTCTGTCTTTTTCTGTCTCTCCGTCTCTCTTTGTCTGTCTGTCTCTTTGTCTCTGTCTCTGTCTCTCTCTCTCTCTCTCTCTCTCTCTCTCTCTCTCTCTCTGTCTCTCTGCTGCAGTGGCACCTCCAGGGCTGACAGTCAAGGTGAATTGTGCATGGGGCTGCTTTGCATAGCCTGACTTAAAGAAAACTAGCAGATCTGTGTCATAATGTGCATGTGTACATAGGTTCATGTGTGTACAGCACTGCAGCTTTTTTTCAGGTAGACCAGGAGAGAGAGAGAGAGAGAGAGAGAGAGAGAGAGAGAGAGAGAGAGAAAGTGCTGAAAATCTCTAAGTTAAGAAAAGAAAGGCAGCAAGAGATAAAATACATGAACCACCAATATGCGCTTATGATGTAATGATTTATACTGCTTGTGTTTATTTCTCTGAGTGATTTAAAAATGTGGAATATTTAATGTGCGGTCGTAGCAACTTGTCCTGTAAAGTAATCGGGAGAAACACTCAGAATTATTTTTGGTGGTGATGTGTAATATTTAGTATAGAATTAGCATGAAAAGGAAAATATATATAGAAAGCGCATAATTGGTATACATACCAACTTTTCACTAGACTAGTGTTCAAATGTAGTGAGCGGAGAGGACGAGATGGTTATGGGAAAGTGCTGTGTATCAAAGCCCATGGACCCTGCTTGGGGGACATACTTCTTTATATGCCCATATGAACACAAGCAACTATGGAATGTAAAGAAGTATGTATCCCAGGCAGGAGATAAAGCGGGGCTTCACACACACTTCACACTTTCTGAGTGGAAAGATGAACTGCAAAACGACTGAATTTGCAGTGAGGTTTTAGAGAATTCCTGTGAGAATGTTTTAATTGTTGTTGTGGAACTAAAAGTGTGTGTGTGTGTGTGTGTGTGTGTGTGTGTGTGTGTGTGTGTGTGTGTATGTGTGTTAGAACTCTGTTCTAATTTTGTTTGAAATGAAAATATTGTTTTATTCTTATCTCTGAATTTTGACTAATAGATAATATGGTCAGAGAGAAAGCGAGAGAGAGTTATATACATATATAAATGAAAAGAGAGTAAGTGAGAAGGCAAAATATGAGAAACCCATGTCATTAAACCAAACCAAACCACGTTTGCCACAATTTAACAGGAATTTTTCTTTCCTAAACCGTATGGTGCTCCTGGTTCATCAGCTTCACAACATAAAATTAGCATTAGTACAGAACTAACAATTTGAACACACTTTCAGTCTTGCTGATCAATTCACTTGAACAACAGCCTGTATGTATGTATGTGTATGTGTGTGGACAAATATCAGATGTCCTCACAATGATAAGTATATGTGATATGTTGACCTTCTGGAAACATTTGTCTGGTTTCCCTGTAAAAATATTATTACAAGTAGCTTAAAAAATTATTTGGGGGAAAAAACCACTGGTAGCTGTAGGCATAGCCAACATTTTTATTGGTTGCTATAAAGTTTTTTTCTTCTTTTTTAAAAAATGCAGCTTTAATTTGAAAAAACACTAAAGGAGCAATAGCATTCTGAGCTACATACACAAGGCAATTAAACCCCCATGCATAGACAGTGATAAAGGAGTGTGTATGCATGTGTCTCCCTGAGCTGCAGGCTATGGGATCGTCATTGAGCCTTCTTCATCAAGGTAAAATAAATTAGCCTGGATCATCCGCATACTAAATCTGTGGTGTGTTACAGATATGGACCTCAGTGAGCATCAACATCCTGTCTGACTATTCCTCTGAGAACAGTCATAGAATCACAGCTCTCAGTTTACACACACTGAACAGCTGAGTCTGACATACTATATCTGTGCATGCGTGTGGAAGGAATGGTCCAAAATTAGATACAATGAAATAGATCCAAATGCCAAAAGGGAAAGATATGAGTGTTACAAAAGACAACACTAACATTAGAGTTTGTGAAAAGAATCGTCCTTAAAATGGAGATGAACCTTCTACAAAAAGGAATCATATAAGTGAGTGAGACAAATAAAGAAGGAGAGAAAGTGGGATAGGATACTCAGGGGACCAGGTGCCTGACCGAGTTGAGAGCGGCAACATATAGAGCATGGCTGCAGGAGGGCATGTAAGCTGGGAATGTGGGCTACATGCACACACTATACATGGTGTTGACAGGGAAAGAGTGGTGGTGCTTTAAAAACATAAGAAAAAAACAGGTCATTAAGGTCAGTATGTGAGATGTTCATAGATAATTCCAGGGAGTGGATGGATGAGGATGTTTGAGGCAGGCTGGCTATGAGGCTGCGTGGATGGTCGGATAAAGCGATTGAGGTGTGGAGGGGATGGGTGTATTGTTCTGTCACTTTGCCTGTGTCAGCAGGTGGAAGTGCTCATCAGGACATTAAATATGCAGCAATGCTGACTGAGTCAGTGTGCTGAGGCAGCCAAAGCCAGAGGCCGAGGGGCCCACTACAGCCAGATCAGGCCTAAACCTGCCTTAACCCTAATCCAGTGTTGTCCAACATGCTTCATGACCCAAAGATGAAAGGAGTCACAGTGCAATTTAACTGAATTACACTGCTGAAGAATTGAAAGGCGATATGGCACACAGTGTTATACATGAATTGGAATAATTAATTACTGGAATAGATCACCATGTGTGCAATTTATAGAGTGCAATCCATATCAAAATAATAATATTTAAGAATGTAAGAAGAAGAAGAAGAAATGTAGCCAAGTGAATCCAGAGAATTTTTTTTAAAGCAGTGTGTATGTACACAGTTAAGGGACCGGTTATGCATATCTAAAAATTTACACTGGGCAGTTTTTTAGTGACATAATCAGTGATAATCATCTCATTCTTTAAAGGTAAGGACAGTGATTTTGCACATAATATATGGTAAATATAATACATGTTAAATGTGTGTGTGTGTGTGTGTGTGTGTGTGTGTGTGTGTGTGTGTGTGTGTGTTAAATTGCCTCTTATCTGTATTCTTCACCTTTTTGTAGACTTCGTTGTCATATCAGTTGCCATTCTGCCATCAGTTGCCAGACTGACAGCTCTGTGTATGTGTGTGTGTGTGTGTGTGTGTGTGTGTGTGTATACCGTAAAGAGCAGTAAACAGTAGTAAATTAAACAAAGTCAATAGTTGGTGTGACAAAAAAATCAAATAAAAATAGTAGGCCCAATAGTAGTACAATTTGTGCAGTTTTATAAGGAAATTAGCTGGTAAGTTTTACTGAGCATCTTGCAGAACCAGCCACAGTTCTTCTGGAAACTTTGACAAAGATTGTACTAAAAAAACTAAAAAACTTTCGAACAGTGCTGTGTGTACGTATGTATATATACAGTGAGGGAAAAAAGTATTTGATCCCCTGCTGATTTTGTACGTTTGCCCACTGACAAAGAAATGATCAGTCTATAATTTTAATGGTAGATTTATTTGAACAGTGAGAGACAGAATAACAACAAGAAAATCCAGAAAAACGCATGTCAAAAATGTTATAAATTGATTTGCATTTTAATGAGGGAAATAAGTATTTGACCCCCTCTCAATCAGAAAGATTTCTGGCTCCCAGGTGTCTTTTATACAGGTAACAAACTGAGATTAGGAGCACACTCTTAAAGGGAGTGCTCCTAATCTCAGTTTGTTACCTGTATAAATATATATATATATATATATATATATATATATATATATATATATATATATATATATATATATATATATATATATATATACAGTACAGTGCAAAAGTTTTTGTCCGTGACCATATGGATCAGCACAGCAACATCCAATCCAAATAAATCAGAACTAAGAGACTTCTCAGTCATGTTGCCTAACAATTCTTACACTACCGTTCAGATTTTCCAGCCTCTGCAAGTGTTTTGGGAGTGTGACCTCAGAAGGAACACTGATGACAGACACTTTATTTTCTTTTTATCTTGAATTTCCAAGCAGCTAGCTATTTCAGCTAACCTTTGCCAAAATCTATTAAATAGACCAGACCAGAAATAGACCAGAAAGCACCATTTTGGTTTAGTTTAAAGAAGAATAAATCTGAAAATTGGTTGGTGAGATTACAGAAAATACAGCACACCTAGATGTCATTTATATATAATTCAGCATGCTGTATGTACTGTATGGCTCTAAAGGGGGAAATCTGTGCTTGTTTGAGTAGGCATACAAATCCAATGCAGTAAATCACAGTGCGGGTTCACGACAGCAGCTTGCTGAGAGCTGTATATAAGTCATTACACAATAAGCGCACAGTACATGACAACTGCTTTGCCTTGGGGAGTTATGATAAGGAGTCTTAGCGATGAGCCTAAACCATCTATCCTGTTCAATGCATGAGTGGCATTCCTGAGCAGTGTGTGTGGTGAGATGTAAAAGCACACTGATGTTTTGAAAGGGTTTCATCAACATGTGAAGCAGGAATACACACAATGTGTCCATTCTAAATCAACTATTAGAATGTGATTAGCATGTTCAATCAGGTACAGTCATGAAAAGAGGTCAATTCTAGACCTTAAAGACATCAGCTGAGGTCAAAAGTTTAGCCTCAAGAGTGAATGCAGAGGTCAGAGTATAGGGAAGGCCTATACGTCTGCGCACCATTACTCATGATCCTGACAGCTTGTCAGTGAACCAGCGTTTCTGGTTAGAGCAGCGTCTTAGAGGTTCAGTTAACACCTCTATGGGGATGGCGAAGGTGAAGCAGCGGTGCATAAATTAACCAACCCCACGACACCGCATAAAAGGGGCTTATGTAAAAATGGCTGACACACATAATTTTTTTCACAATCCAGAAAGGACAGATGACAGATGTAAGTGATGACAATGAGATTTGCAGCTTAGTTTAAGTTAGAAAAAAATAATGTTAACTGAAGCACAGTTTTTTTCAGATTGCATCCATGAACAAGAACGATTGCCTGCCAACACACACACACACACACACACACACACACACACACACACACACACACACACACACACACACACACACACACACACACACAGGATCAATGCCTTGGTAATTTGTTTCGATCAATTAAGGAGACATCTGCTAGCATTTAACCACAATAACAGCCAATCCCTTCTATATGAGGGAGCGAGAGACTGAGAGAGAGACATACAGATAATTACATAGAATCAAAGCTTAGTGGACCATCACAGATGGACTTATTATTACTGACTATAATTTTTTTTCTTTTAGCTCTGCTGAGGGCATTTTGCTGAGTGAGACAGCCAGAGCTTATTGACACCATAACTTTTTACTAGTTTTCTTCGACTGGTGTTTCACCTTTTATAGTTCACTCGTCTGTCTACAGCTAGCAGGAAGTGCTTCCCATTTAACCAGTATGCACAGACCTTCCACACCACTGAATGGACATGTTTCCTCAACATTAACACTGTAGATTAATTAACATTCACTAAAGATGTAAACCTGGAGGAAGTCATTAAAAGATCAAGGGCACTAGAGTGTAGGGTTCTAGGGTTCGCCATCCTCATTTGGTTGGCAAGCAAGAGACCAGCCTGTAACAGCGAATTGCAACTTATTACTTATTAATACTCAACCGCAAAGAAGTGGCACAATGCTTTGTTATTACAAATTATTAATACTGCTATTAATGTGTTATTACATAATTCTAGAAAGATTCATGGGAGAGAAACATCCCAATGCATTCTGTATTGTCAATCATAAGCATATGCAGGGAAAGCATCTGTCTTTTAAATGACTCCATATTCATCTCTTTCCATCATGCATGCACACATCATAATATTACTGCAAAGATTAAGTTGGGGACAGGAAAATATAAACATCATGACTATAGAAAAGGATAGCAAATAGCAATTATGTTTGGGCACATCTTGCTGACATGTTCAGAATGCCTGTGGGGATAGAATTTTTTTTTATGTATAAAATAAAATATCTAATATAACTTGTAGAAAACATTGATAGAAGATTGTAGTTGTGAGAGTCTATACACAATCTGGTTCATGTGTCTATTTGAAGGCCTGTACAGGTGAAACACTGTATTTCCTATCTCACTTACTCACTCACTCATTCACACACTCACACACTTATTTGAACACTTTAGTAGTGCATACTCAAGTACATTCCAGCACTGAACTGCAGGGTTTACATCTTAATTTATTTCACTGGTCGAACAATAGAGGACTTTACTGATACTGATAACTAAGTTGGGCAATACCTGCTGATAATGGATTAATCAACTGATAAAAATATAACACTCAAAGTAAAATATTGCTGAACTTTATTACAAAAATAAACAGTACTGAATGCACCATGAAAATGGACTGTACCTTTTGAAATGAAATAAATATATAAATACTAACGCATGGTGGCTTAGTAGATAGCACGTTCACCGCCAGGGTCGGGGTTCGATTCCCGTGGCTCTGTGGGTGCGGAGTTTGCACGTTCTTCCCGTGCTGCAGGGGTTTCTTCCGGGTACTCCGGTTTCCTCCCTCAGTCCAAAGACATGCATGGTAGGTTGATTGGTATGTCTAAAGTGTCCGTAGAGTATGAATGGGTATGTGAGTGTGTATGTGATTGTGTGCCCTGCGATGGATTGGCACCCTGTCCAGGGTGTACCCTGCTTTGTGCCTGATGCTCCCTGGGATAGGCTCCAGGTTCCCCGTTACCTTGAAAAGGATAAGAGGTATAGAAGATGGATGGATAAAAAATATACACCAAATTTTTACCAAAAAGTAACACTCCAAATAGCAAATAAAATAGAGACATTCAAAATGAATAATAATAAAAAAAAAACACTTCAAATAACACAACAAAATTTGTCAGTGATAGTTTTTATTTCGCCTGTAGAGGCCACTCTCATACTGTATAATGACAGCCTCTCCAGCAAAGGATGCAACCTTGAAAAACTTTGGGTGTGGATTTTCGCAGATTACCGATAGTTCCAACAATTAGTCGACCTCTAACTTATTTAGCACATTCTCTTATCCCAGGTGACTTAACACAATATGAGCCAGCAGTGATACAAGTGCTATAAATCTTTCACACCTGACCTGAAACTCTAAACCTTAGGTCTGGGCTCAACTGGGATCACTGCAGGTTTGTTTTTACAAACCTGATCATTTGCCAATTTTTGTAAGTTGCAAAATGGATGCCAATGAGTGCATCACATTTTTTTGTTCCAATTAATTTTTAGAATTTAATTAATATATGATATATTATTTCCTTTAATCTTTTTACTCTTTAGCCAAAGATTATTTGAACTGGGAATTAGCATACGTTGAAATAATCATGTTATTCAGTAACCCATCTCAGGATGATACAAACAAGCTGTGGTTCTCTAGAAGCAAGACAACTGATTTACAATTGACCACAAATCAGTTTCCTTGTTGAAAAAGAAATTTCACCGAGAATATACCACTCTTTCAATACAGCATTGAATAAGGAGAAAGTTGCATCTAAACCTGTACATTTATTTACACTTTGCATTTATTTATTAACACTAAATGAACCCCAGACCACAGTATTTTATGTAAAATGAAAAATTCTAAATGCACTTCAACAAAAAAGTGCGAAAAAAATCCTCTGGTGCAAACTAAATGGGTTAGTATTAAAACACCCCAGATGTCTGACAATTGAAGCAAAAATGATGTCTCAAAGTTATAGAAAGAACAGAGACTGAAAGAGAGCGAGAGAGAGAGAAAACAGAGCATGGAATACGCTGGAATATGTGCTAGTGCCCAAGAGTGCCAGAGATAAGATCTAGACAGAATCTTCCAAATTGAAGAAGACTAAATTATCTGCCAATAATATGATGTACATGATATTGAAACATAATCCAAAGCAGGTTCTTTGGAATAGGCTGAATAAAGCCTGAAGTGGTGCTGAGAGCCTTGGTAAAGTTCCAGGATGATCAATGCTGCGAGTAAAACAGTCACACTCAGTGATCTCCATGTGAACTGCTTAAGGAATGAAACATTAATGGGGGGACTGGGTCCAGATTCAGATATAGAGAGAGCGACAGAAAGACTGATGTGCATTATTTTATGTGGACACTCAAGAGAGAAGGTGAGCAGAAGGTCAAGGAGATGAGTCATAACCACAAAAAGGACACCAACAAGAGATGAGGAAGAGAGGGGGGGGGAGTGTGTGTATGTGTAATGTATACTCATTACCTCAGTACATATACTTACTGCAGGTCTGTGTAGAAATGGAACAGAGCACCTCTGAGGTTTAATAGTAAAGAGATCAAACACTGTGGCACTGAGGTCATCAGCAGAAAGGGGAATAAAAAATTAATTAAGGAATATCACTTAGATTTCAAAGATATCCAACATTTCCAATTTAGATATCAAATTTTTCCAAGAATTTAATTGAATAGTACACACATTGACTCACACATACACACACACACAGAGAGAGAGAGAGAGAGAGAGAGAGAGGTAACTGATGCTCTTCACTACTTTTTGAAAGTATTAAATCTTACCTAAGCGTCTGACAGAAACTGATCCAAACACTTTCTAAAGATATTGCTTGATTCATGGTATACGTTTATAATAAAATAAAACCAGATTGTGACATATTGTGAATGTAAAGTTCGGCTTTATTCTGGCTGTTGCTGTCATTACAATCAGCTTGCACTCTAAATCATCTCTCATTTATGGATTATGGGAAATAATACAAAAGCTGGTGGGGAATTTATTTATTTATATTTTTTTTAATTCAAGTGTATCTTTTCCATGAGTCGCAAAAATTATTTAGAAATGCTATACATGCACTTTTGGACCTGGGTTGTCATAGATCACATTTTTTTTCACCCATTCCTTTGCAATGCACTTTTTATTACACCAATATTATGCTCATCCACACTGACAGCTTGTTCCATAGCAGAGATGTCCTTGTTGTGTATATATGAGAGAGGGTGGGAGGGAGAGAGAGAGAGAGAGAGAGAGAGAGAGATGTTCTGATAGGTATGCAGTAGATGCAAAAGTGTAGTTTTTTTTTCCTGTTTGAGTTCCTCCTTTTCTGCTTTTTTCTCCATGTTGGTGCTGCTCATTGAACTGCACTTGTGTGTGTGTGTGTGTGCATGTGTGTGTGTGTGTGTGTGTGTGTGTGTGTGTGTGTGTGTGTGTGTGTGTATGTGTGTGTGTGTGTTATGGACCAGTCAATGATATATACAATACATAGTTTGGTATTTAATATTTTATCCCACCTCATTAAAGAGTTTACCATATGACGCTGCAGTAACAAATAGAATTAAAGTGAATACAATGAAATAAAAAAAGTCACAGTGCAGTAGAGGAGCTCCCCAGGAATCTCATTTCAGACTGTACAAGACAAACAATGCAACCTCTAGTAAATCACTATTAAGCAAGATTACAAAGAGACACAGTACAAATTTTAAATCTTCACCAGTTTAAGAGTGTTGTCTCTGAATATTTTACTAAGACAGAGAGAGAGAAAAAGAGAGACAGAGTGAGAGCATGGTGATCACAAACACAGTAGAGAGAAAAATGCTTGTGATTTATTTAAATATTGTTACAATGTGATTTAAAAGATTTAATGAAAAACTTTGATTTGGGAAATTAAACAAGTGAAATTAAAGATCAAGAATTTGAGATGCCAATAATCACTATATAACCTTTACAGTTTAAAATTATGATAATTAGGTAGGATAAGCTTGTGTAACATCACAAAATATAACAAGCAAAAGAGCACAGGCAACACAAAATATACTGACTATTTTTAAAGTACCCCTTCCCTTTTTTTTCCCCCTGTCACACTGGACATTCTGGGCCTCTTTACTTTCTGTAGAGGAGAACACATGGATGAGCGTTAGGACTATTGTTACTGTCGCACTTTGCCTGGATCAGCCAATCAGGGGCTGAAAGAGTGCTGAGTAAGGGCTGAACGCTCACGTCCAAATGCAGGGGTGAGCGGAAAGGAGCTGCAAATGCACTGCAGCATGGTTAACACCTCTCAACAAAACCACACAACTCCAGTCCCAGGCTTGAGTGCATGTGATTTGCCTAATCAGGGCCCTTAAAATGTCTAATGACTTCTTTTTTGCTCTGTAGGAATCTAAACTAGAAATAAACAATAAAATAAAAACAATAATAAATAAATAAGAGCCTAGTTAATCATAGGCATACACTAAAGTTTACAAGCAGGTCAGAAGTCAGTGTAATAAATAGCAGGTATTGAATGAGGACGATTAGCAAGCTGGCTGATTGTAACAAATACCATGGCTATATGCAGTTACTACACAATAACTGGAATCCTGACATGGACTATGGCATTATATATCATTCTGTTAACACCTTTAATGTTTGGTAATAAACTACATAAAAGCAAGTAAAACATAGTTTATAATGATGGATTACTGATTCATTACTTAACAATTAATTAATAATTAAGCATCAATAATTATTCAATAATTATTGTAAGTTTAAAATAGATTTTATATAATGTAGTTATATTTCAGTATAAGTTTTATTTTACATTTGCTCATTTATTGGTAAATTTAATTCTTAGACTCAACCTAGTCACTGACCTGCACAGTTGCATGCTTCCTCTGCTCCTAACACTCCTCAACTTCCTAATAATGAGCTGAAGAGCCCTTTATGAGTTATGAGGATCAGGTGTGTCAGGAGCAGAGGAAAACCTTATTCTTTGCAAGGAAGTGTGTCCCTGGAAGTCCCTGCCAACATTTCAAATATTTTTTTTGAAAGACTTAATTCACATATTTACTAACGTTTGCTTATATATTGTATTAAGAACATAGGTGTGAGATAAATTAGTTAACCACATATTACTCAACTGTAAATAATTAATTACCATAATTCTATTAGCTCCAACAGTGAACATATGACAGGAAAAACTACTGTGGTTGATCAAATTCAATGTAATTGAATTTATTTCAAATAAACTTGAAATGATGACCACTAGCTTATTGTTTGAAAGGTAAAGTGAAACTGCCAACAGTGTTGTGGATGGTGTGGACCAACAACATCCAACCAATCAGGATAAAGTATATAAAGTGTCTTTATATACTTGTCAATCATATTATAAATTAATTAAAAAATGCTCAATCTCAGACACCCTGTGTGGTTGTTTGGCTGTTTGTGCTGTAATTCTATACCTAGAGCTCCTCCTGGGTTTGCATAAATGTATTTTTACTGAATTTGCAGTATTAGGACTGGAAGCTTCACTATGTTTCTATATTTTACCAGAACTCATGCTCAAGCCCATACCGCTTGATTTATTAAATATGCATTCACAGGAATTATTCTGTGTTTCTTCATTTCTTTTATCATTATCTTAAAAATGAATGAATCAATCTATACTCCCTGGAATAAATGCTTGCTTTATGTGTCTACTGCTCTGAAATTATGTTAAATCTCTGTCAGTGCTTGGTGTGAGGGTCAGATCTGTAGCACTGTCATGGCAAAGAAGGCATGGTGATAGGAGCGAGAGGCTAAAAGCAGTGACAGGATGAAACTGATAGCTGAACAGGTGTCGCTCTTTGACCATTCCCCTGAGCACACATGTGTTTGTGAGTGTGTGTGTGTGTGTGTGTGTGTGTGTGTGTGTGTGTGTGTGTGTGTGTGTGTGTGTGTGTGTGTGTTGGGAGTTGTGGGCATGTCAGTCACACCACAAACTGACATGCACTAAGAAATATCCAGATAAGGAGAGAGAGAGAGAGAGAGAGAGAGAGAGAGAGAGAGAGAGAGAGAGAGAGAGAGAGAGATGACAGGAGAGAAGGAGGGAAGGAGGGACTACAGGACCAAAGATGAATAACAATCATTAAGGAGAA
Organism: Ictalurus punctatus; assembly: GCF_001660625.3. Taxonomy (NCBI): domain Eukaryota; kingdom Metazoa; phylum Chordata; class Actinopteri; order Siluriformes; family Ictaluridae; genus Ictalurus; species Ictalurus punctatus. The sequence goes on from NC_030430.2 coordinate 13,367,774, forward strand.
AAATGGAGGACACAAAAAAAGTTGTGTGGTGAAAATTAAGGGAAAAGTGACATAATAAATGCAGATAGAAGAACAATGCCTTCCCTGACTTTGAAAGCAAAATGATGGCCTTGAATAGTTCAGAGCTTGGATTATGTCAAACTCCATAGTTATTCACAGGAAACCATTCTCAGCTGTCCAGCCCCATATATCACCTGAACATTGCAAGCCTAGTTCCCGCATTCTTGTGTACACTCACACACGCCTCAGCTGTCCTAAAACGTGACTGAAGAGATAAGGAATGGAATGTGACAGGGACACACATCCTCAGAATAGACCAGGGTATGCCATCTCTCCTGATGATACAAAACATGCACCCACATTACACATTGAAACATTCACACCCGCTCTCAAATCTTCTACTATCACTAAAATGACAAACTTTGTACTCATACCTAGAAGAAAGCACTCACAATGCTTATACGCATAACTACCCCGTCCTCCTGTAAGTTGAATTGCTTCTGCACTTTAGTGTTTCAGCCTTAAATCTCTGTTCTAAAACATTATTTTTAAAATTATTTGTAAATGTACATATTATTTATTAATTCCAAACCAACCAAATGCTATCATTCCTGCTCCATTGCATGCACCAAGACACGAAAAGCCAGGGCTGTGATTTCAGAGAGGCCTCTAGGGTATAGCTTTGGTGTGGCTATTTGTCCATAGAGGAGACTTTGGGGAATGAGAGGCCGTGCTGGAACAGAGTGTGATTCACTGATCTGTTATTCAGTTCCCTGCAGTGAGTGCTCTTCCCCTTGTAACATACCCTCTCAGCACATTGCGGCCTTACACTGGTTAGCTGATCACTAATTAACAAATGGTTTGTCACCACATTCATTGAAATGATGCATATACAGACCAGGTAGAAAAAGAAAATCAATATATTTAAACTATACTATTTTTAACACAAACAACAGTGCTACACCTGGAGTAGAGGGAGGAGAAAAATATAAACAGGAAAAAATACAGTAGCTTTCTTGTAACTCCACCTTCCTCTTCCTCATATCCTATTTTATCCAATACACCCACAGTAAATCCCCAACATCCATCTACTACTGTCTCTCTACTGAGATTTGTATTAAGCTCCTAAGAAGCATGAAGGTACACTCTCCTTTTAGGTTCTTTCCACTCTCACGTCTTCCTGCATAGCACATCGCAGTGGTGCAGTCATCACACACACACACAGCAAGGTGTCAGCATTGTCCGTTGTCGTTCATTCTGTTCTGTCTCCATCACAGGGTTTATTTTTAAAAGGACGGGAGGAGGTCAACAACAAAGTCACAGCCACTCAAGTATTTTAAGAGCCGACTAAGATGTAGTGTGTGTGTGTGTGTGAGAGAGAGAGAGAGAGAGAGAGAGAGAGAGAGAGAGAGAGAGAGAGAGAGAGAGAGGTGAAAGTACTAGTAGTTGCATTATGGCTGTGCTCTGTTCTATTTATTAGACCCTCCCCCATCCATACTATTAAGCCCAGCCCACATACCAAATGCAGACACCCAGTGCAGCTTAAAATGCAGCCTCTTTCTCTCATCTTTTTCACACATGCACACACACACAGACACACACACACACACGCACACACACTGTGATCAACTTTGCTAATGGCAAAATGATTAGCTTATGCTAACTTAAAAGTGAGACCCTCAAGGGCAAATCTAACATGTTGAGCTAAATAAAATGGATTGTTAGAAGCTTGCTTATGAAAATAAAGGATTGCAGGCCGAAGCACAAATCTGAGAGAGAAAATGAGAGAGCGAAGACCATGGGACTATAGGTTGGTGTCTGTTAATTCTGCCCGCACTTTATTAGTGGTATTGACAAGTCTGTGATAAATTCATTGTTTTCTCAAGTTTGTCTGAAGCCGTTGTTTCTAGATCCTTTTACTTAAAGACTTTGCTCAGATGCTTTCAATTTACAGGATGCGCTCAATCTCCATGGGCTTCCGCAAACACACACACACACACATATTGAAACATTACACATGCACCAGCTTTATGCAATTGTAATCTTAATATAACTACTTTGCACTGAAGAGTTTGGTTTGTTCCTCATGCTTACCCAGTGATATACAGTGGGGGAAATAAGTATTGGACGCGTCAACATTTTTTTCAGTAAATATATTTTCAATGAGGCCATTCACATGAAATTTTCACCAGACATCAGTATTAACTCAAGAAATCGGGAAATATAAATAATTTACAATATTAAAGTCCATAAATAAAGTTGAATGACAGGAAAAAAGTATTGAACACTGAAATTTATTTAATACTTATTGGAGAAACCTTTGTTTATAATGACAGCTTCAAGATGCTTCCTATATGAAGAAATTAATCGGCCGCAGTATTTACGTGTGATTTTCTTCCCATTCTTCTAAACATATTGTCTTTAAATCTTGTTCCATTGGATTTAAGTCAAGTTATTGACTGGGTCATTGTACCGCCTTGATTTTTTTTTCTCTGAAACCAATTGAGAGTTTCCTTTGCTTTATGCTTTGGATCGTTGTCCTGCTTGAAGGTCCACCCACGATTCATTTTCATCATCCTAGTAGATGGCAGCAGATTCTTCTCAAGAATCTCCTGGTAAAGGGCTCCATTCATCATTCCTTCAATTATATGAAGTCTGTCAGTACCATGCGATGAAAAACAGCCCCACACCATGATGCTTCCACCTCCAAACTTCACTGTTGCTATAGTGTTTTTAAGGTGATGTGCAGGACCATTTCTTCTCCAAACATGGTGTGTAGTATGACAGCCAAAAAGTTACATTTTGCTCTCGTCTGAGCAGACTACTCTGTCCCAGTAATTCACAGGCTTGTCCAAATGAGTTGTAGCAAACCTTAAACGAGCTTCGACATGCCTTTTCTTTATCAATGGAGGCTTGCAGGGTGAGCATGAGCAGTCGAGTGCATTGCCTATTGTTTTCTCTGTGATGATGGCATCCAAAACAAATGTAGACTGGATTAGCATGGTCCTGTGACTGTTCACAAAGCTTTGCAAGAGTAAAGAGCTGATCTACTGTTCCATGGCCTGACAGAACCTCTCATATCCTAGGTACAACTACTGGGAGGCCAAAGAGGGTGATTCCCCTATAATTAGAAGACACTCCCTGTACCACAGTATGTGTAGATGTAAATCTGGCTTTATCTATTCCATCTCATACATTACATTTACATTTATTCATTTAGCAGACGCTTTTATCCAAAGCGACTTACAAATGAGGAAATATTAACTATTAAATATTAAAATTATATATATATATATATATATATATATATATATATATATATATATATATATATATATATATATATATATATATATATATAAACATTAACTCAGGCTCTTTAACTGCCAGATAACTTACATTCCATGGTCTCAGAGCTAATTTTCACTGCATGCATCTAGTCTGTCTGAGCATCTCAATCACGTGCCTGCCATCTGACTAGCATTGCCCCTGACCTCCACCCTTCATCTTGCATGTAGTGAGCTTCCAAGATGGCCCTATGTTGGATTATGTGAATGGCCCAGTCACACTAGGTACTCGCTTACTGACATCATCCCCAGGACTGGGTTCAGGGGTGAGCCCTGTTAGCCCTAATCTGGGTTGGGCATTTTTTGTACCTTTTATGGAGGTCTTTAGGATCACTCTTTGTCTGATCTCACCTCTCTGTTTACCAAGCCTGGGAGCATTAAGCTCAGTATGACATATGACAAGGCCCTTCACCACAACAAGGTCTCAATCCACTGAGGGGGAGTTTCAACTTAAATGTTGTAACAAGTGGGAACTTCGGAAACAATTCGGATACCTGAGCTTTCAAATAATTTATGCCCTGTACCCTTTCTCATTTTAGTTTATAGCAGTTAGGACACATACAATAGTTTTCATCTCTTACAGCTACATTGGTTGCATTATGTACACTTTTACAATAGAGGCAAGTGTTAGTAAATTTCCAACTTATTGATCAGCTTAGTGGTTAATGTTAATTGGACACTTAAATGAAGAGACTTCGGAATTATGACTTTTTTTGAGAATGGGAAATCATCAATTCAGCAAATGAAGGTAACATCATTACAACAAAGTTTATGTAAAAACATGACATAAGACATTTTACACTGTGAACTGTGAACATACAGCATCAGTATGTTTATTATGTAGATTATTATACAGATTATATATTATGTTTTTAAACAATATTCACAGAAAGTAAACATATGTTGATTTCCATGTAGTTCAAGCTTCAAACAGGCTAAAACAAACTGACACAGAGTATAAATAAATAGAGCAGGATGGAAAGGGTCATGTTCAGACACATTACAAAAGGCAAAAATGGAACTGTATCCGTGCACTCTGTACACAATCTATACTTAATACTTTGCTTTGGTTAATGGTTATTATTGTTCCTGTTTTGTCAATTGAAAACTTAGTATAATTTATTTGTTAAGAGTCTTTGAGGTGCTACAAGTGTATTGACGGCAAAATAATAAAGCATTGAACTTGTTACTTACCAAAGCGATGATCTGATCAGCTTTTCCTCTCTGCTGTCCTTTACAGATTCTGACTGTGGATGTGAGCTCCAGCACTACTGTCCCCCTCATCACAGAATGCTTTGCTAAAGCTGGTAAAATGGAACCAAATCAACTGTTCTATGGATTTGGTCCCCTTCAACCAGCTGTAGCTGTGCATTGATCACCCCAGAGTGCAGTAAGATAGACAAAGAAGATCTGGGAGCACACAAACACATACTAACACTCTACAGGATTCACCTTACAACTATATACCATATCAGACAGGATCTGAGCATCATATGGATTTCCTGATCCAGCTAGAACACCAACCTGATGCATTTCACCCCACACTTTATGATCTCTAATAACATGATTAAATACTGTGAGGTTACTAAAACCCAGGTGAACATTAGCCATGTCATGCTGTTCAACTCTTTATGACTGATAATATCTGATTATGAATCCAGTCCTGACTGCAGTCAGTGGAATAGGGGTTTGCTGAGTTTTATGGCTGCCCATTGATTTCTTGTCTTGCTGGTGAAAGAGAGAGATGTGGAGGGACAGGACAGGAGAGAGGAATGCACGTCAGGCTGCTGAATAAGTAAAGCAATCGTTCCTTTTTTCCTGTTTTTTTTTTTCCCTTCACATTCGTCGTGATCCTTAATGCTTGTTTCTGATCAATAAAAGCTCATCCTGAGGTCCATAAATGCTAAAGTGGGTGTTTTTTTTTTAATGCCAGCTTCTTGGTGGAAGGAGGAAGGTCAAAGTGAAGGGAAATTGTGAGGAAGAAAAGGAAAAGAAGGGAAGATGGATGTTTGTATGGAGGACAGGAGCTGGCAGATGACATGACAGTGCTTTTGAATAGTGAAAAAGAGAATGGGTAACATGATGCCTCACACTATCCTATATTCTAGCATAGGCTTGTTACAGGAATTGAATATTAGATACATTTCTAGTATTCAAATAACTAATTAAAACAGCACCAACCAAATATCAAGCAAAATTCAACTTCTAATCCTTATTATTATTGAAGCCTTAAGCATTTGTAACAGTAAGGAATTTTAAGTCATGACATCCCAAGGCCTCTATTTTCACACAGCATAATTTGCTGGTATAACAGCAGGACATAATATATTTAGTTGGGCAGGAACTCTCTCTCTCTCTCTCTCTCTCTCTCTCTCTCTCTCTCTCTCTCTCTCTCTCTCTCTCTCTCTCTCTCTCTCTCTTTCAAGTTCTGCCCAGAAATGAATATGGCTATGCAGACTATATTGGGCAGCATGAACAGTTGAAATCTGCTGGTGAAGTGGGATTTTCAAACTTACTTTGGTCCAGAACTGCTGGAATTTCTGACTTATAGCTCACAACCCAGTTTTGTGGCTGTACTCTGCTTCTATCAACCTACATTAATGTAAATAGGGTTCTTCAACCAACTATTAAATACTACTGAATGGATTATTTTAAAGTGATAAATAAAAACAAACAACTGAGTTGTTGCTACTAAATGTGAATCAAACAGGTGTCCCCTTATTGCACATGGAACATCATATAATGAATAGATTTAAAAGAATTACATAACTAAGAGGTGGGGGATTAGGGAGGTGAGGGATTAGTCAATCTAGAACTTTGTGAAAAGGCAGCTCTGCCTCAGAGGCAGGAGGAAATTAATTGGTTCAAACAGCCAGTTGGTGGAGTTTACTTTTCAAAACTTTGCATTAATTCCCTAGCTAGTTACAGTACTGCTCTTTGTTAGCTTGGCCTATGACTTTTGATTTTGCCTGTATAAAAGGGGTTCCTATTTATATGATGTTGGCAAAAATTATTTTCCATTTTCTGTTAGTGGTGTTAAATTAGAAAACTGTTCAGAAAGCTGATGTGGCCGCACAAGGGTATAAACAAAGAGTATAAACAAAAAGGACTGGAACAATGACAGAACATAAAATAACCAAAAAAAATAAGGAACACCACACCTCAATATGTTGACTATGCCACCCAGGTAGCAGGCCCCTGGGGTGGCGTAGTCGACATAGGCTTAATCTAACAGCCACAGAACTCACAGGTTCGTTACAGTTAGAAATAGGTATAAGACATAAGTAGAGTACAAAACATTTTTATTTACAGCATCACCAGTTCTCGCTACACACAGAAGAAAATGAAAACAAAAAGGCACAAAAAAACACATACAACTTACACACGTACCACACCAGACTTGGGTCAGCACTCATAATCACCCACGACAAGGGTCACCTGTAATCTCCTACTCAAAAGCACACCGCAACCACCTCTGAATATTCAACTGACACAGCACCCCAAAATTGAGCACAGCAGTCAGTGAAGGATACCACCACTAGAGGAGAGGAGAAAGCGCGGAGCTCGCTGACTTCGGCTGGCCAATTCTGAAAAAAATAATAATAATACAAACAGTATAAACCACTAGAACACACAAACATCCAAGGAAACACACACTCTCCAAAATGTTCCTCCTAAAAGTAGACCACATTATACAAAAATGCACATGGTCACAAGAAGACAAACAAAAAACATAACCAAACAACCAGGCCCGTAAGCCAAAGTAGGCCGATGTGCTGTGTGGCGGTAATGGGCCGTAGTTAACACACTCAACAAACAATTGCACCTAAATTGCAACGATAAAGAAAATATTCAAAACAAATTCAATCACAAAAGAAAAACAATAATAAAGATAACACAAGAAAAAAAGACACCAAATACAAATAAAATCAAAAATAGCACAAGCTGCGACTGCTAAGCAAACATGTACATTTGTACATTGTACATGCACACTGCATCAACACCATCTGAAAAACATAACATGGAAACTACCATGCAGCGAGCCGAATTACCAACCCAGCCAAGTGATAGAGACGGTCCAATGATAAGCCACGGCTGGTCAAACAAACCAAATCATTTCCATAGTAAATTCTAGAAAAATGAGTAGATGTAGCCAATCTGGTAGACAAATCCGTCAGCCCAGTCCGACAGCCCACCGCAACGTCCCTCTGCGTATAAAAACCCCTTAAATGGTAAGTGGCATCACACGGGGATCCTCATCATGGAGGGAAAGCACCTGGAAATGTGCTTTAATAAAGAAAGGTACACCGCGAGGCTCCTCAGTCAACTCTCAGGCACTCACACACCACGCCGGAATTGCAGTGACGGAAAAGACGACGCCCAGAATGACACACTTCCATATAACCCGCACGTTACTTTTATAACCTGCATGAACAGGATTTAATAAGCCACACCCTGCCCCCTGACTAGCTCGTACTTAGGCAAAGTAAACCCCATCTGCAACACTACTAATACACTATAATAAGGCACATATGCCATAAACTCTTTTGATTATTAACATTACCTTTTTAGTTAGCTGGCAACAATGTTATCTAACAACTTTTTGGATATCTAGCATGCTTGTTGCATAAATGTTTAAATAAAGTGTAAATCTATGAAATATTGGAATGACACACTGCCTCTAAAGTTTTTTTTTTTAAGCTCTGCCCATGGGTTGTTAAGCAAAAAAATTTCATTCTGCCGCTGAGGCAGAGCTGCCTTCATAATGATTGGCGATTTTACCAGTTGATCTGTATAATAGAGTGCTCATATATTATTGAACACGAGAAAGTGCAACAACAACTTAGACAATGCATTAGTTATAGTTTATGGCAAACAGCAAGTTATTATTATTCTTTTGTTATTATTATTATTTCTTTACTAACGTATTAACTTGAAATCTGTGATCAAAGCTTCATTATAAATTCCAAAAAAGGGTACTATGCTGATCCACAAGTAACCATGTTAAGCAGCTCTCACTGAGTATCTCAGTAGCTCGATAATATATTAAAACAAAACCCAACTTTTGTAAAATTACACCACTCTGGGCCACAATGCCACCTGTGCTGGCAATCAAAAAAATACATAATGTATGTGCCATAACTTCATGTCCAAAATCATGATCTTGTGTCTGGTTTTCCCATTTGCATTGTGATCACAAAAATGCGTTACACCAGCTCCACCTCATCATTCACTTGTTTCAGCCTCAACCTAACCTCTGCTGTCAGCCTTGTTATGTGGTGTGGTAATGGTCACAGACGTTCGATGTGTGTGTGTGCGTGTGTGTGTGTGTGTGTGTGTGTGTGTGTGTGTGTGTGTTAAAGGAAAACAGAGCAGAACCATTTCCCCTGTGTAAAACATTTAAATCTGTTATTTGTCTTTTACTGGCTGATAAAAGATCCCATTACAAAATTACTGTGGTGAGTCCTGCTCTCTCTTTCTCGCACGCGTGCACACACACACACACACACACACACACACACACACAAATAAACAATAAACCAACACACACCCAGATATAAATGGGTATATATTTTTTTTACATAGTGCAGTATTACCTGTACTGTAAATGAAGTATTGTACTGCAAACTGTGCAAATGCAAGCTAATTGAGACATGTGAATTGTTAAGAATTTACAAGACTGACCATAAATTACAATCACACACACACACACACACACACACACACACACACACACACACACACACACACACACACACAGTATTGTAACTCAGCCATAATAAAATATGATAAGTCTGTCCTTTGCTGGAAATGGATTTACATTGCAGATGACATTGGGGGAAAGGAAGCAGTGTTGCCAAGCCACATAAAACAATGACAGACATTTTAATATTGAGATTGAGAGGAAAGCCGGCTGCTGTGTCTTGTGTCAAATAGGACACCAGATGGACTGGACACATTTTACTCAGACTGCATTGATGTTTGATCATATTTATCACCTTCTGCATGACACAGACCAGTAAAGCACAAGGTTACACACCACATCTACACACAAAAAAATTAAATGTTGGATTTACTTAACTTTGTTATGTCAACAGATTCCATGTTACTGGGTTAATTTGCATATTGCTGGGTTAATTTGCTGGGTTATAAATAAATAACTGGGTTAATTTGCATCATGTTGTTTAGTTAAATCCATTTGACTTAATTTTGTTCAAAACTATTTGGTAAATTAAGTTCAATTATCCTATTTTTAAATAATTTTTAGATAGTTTTTTTTATTATTTATTTATTGTTCAACAATCAAAACTTCAAAGTACATCCCCACAATATTCAATAGTCACCTTTGCAATTTCATATTCAGCCACTAGTCATTATGTCACCAGCGAATCCATTTCCTGGAATGCACCACCAACTACAAACATGGCCAAAGACGACTACACTTCCTACTCACACACACACACACACACACACACACACACACACACACACACACACACACACACACACACACACACACACACACCCACCTTCCCTGGAGTTCTAATCACACTGCTGCCAATCTCCCACTCACTCACTCCATGCTCCTGGGCTGAATATTCCCAGAACTCCCTAAATCACTAAGCGACACACCTCACCCCGTGTGTCATGGGCTACCAGCTGCCTCTGTTCCCATGGAACGCCAACACCACCGGCTCCCCGTACATCGACCAGTGGTTCCGAAGGAGTGAACAAGTTTGGGAGAGCACACACCAACATCTAATACAAGCACACCTACAAGTAAAAGGCTGAACGTCATCACAGTGAACACCCCCAGTATCAGCCAGGTGACAGAGTTTGGCTCTCCACCAAAGAAATCAAACAACCATACCCGTTCAAAAAACTCAGCCCAAGATACAACGGACCATTCAGAATTGTCAAACAGATGAATGAAATCACATACAAGTTGGACCTACCTAGACACAGCTGCATATCTCCATCATTCCATGTCTCTCACCTCAAACTAGTCATCACTGGCCCACTAGCCAGTGAAGTACCACTCGACTCCCCACATGCGCCGTTGGAAATCAACGGCCAGCTGGCCTACCTTGTAAAAAACATCCTTAACTCCAGGCACAGGAGGGGCAAGCTAGAGTAAAGCTAGAGTAAAGCAAGCTAGAGAAAAGTGCTGGGTTCCTTTTCAAAACACTCTAGACATAAGTCTATGCAAAGATTTTCATGCCCTACATCCAGAACATCCAGAACAATGACCCTGGGGCAGACCCAGAAAGAACTCTGCTCCCAGAGTGAGCCCTTTGGGGGGGGGGGGGGGGGGGGGGGGGGGGGGCTCTGTCATATGACAGCAAACCAGCGACTCCATTTCCAAGAATGCACCACCAACTACAAACATGGCCGAAGACGACTACCTACCCCCAACCACACACACACACACACACACACATTCACCTAAATTAGACCCCATCCACTCTTCCAATACTCCCAGAATTTTACACCAGAAAGGGGGAACTAAAGAACATTCCAAGATCATATGTAAATAAGTGCCCGCTTCTTCATTACATTTCCGGCATAGATTATTTCCAGCTGTCCCCATCCTGCCAAACCTAGATGGTGTATATTAATATCTATGTAATATTTTTTACTGAATTAATTTTCCCCTAGCTTCCCTTATGTTCTTTCCCACATTAGATTGGGTGTCCAGCCAATCATTATCATGAATATTAATCCCCAGATCCTTCTGCCATACTGTTTTCCGGTTATTATAGGCATCTGCAGTTACACTAAGCATTGATTTGTTACACATAGAAGCAGTCTGAGCTTCACGTGGTAACTGAAGATACAGTAGGCATAAACAGGGTTATCACTTGCATTGAATTTTTCTTGACATGGTGTCTAATCTGCAGATACTTCCAAAAATTAAAAAAATGCCCCCAATATTATATTTTTTAACCAATTCGGAGTATGGCATAAAATCACCAATTATGGTTACCCTTTAAGCTGCAACTGATTCCAAAACACCCCTGCCTTAACTGTAGAGATCTCAGGATTATTCCATAATTATGCATATGACAGTCTATAATGTGATGTCCTGCACACTTTATTAATTTTGCTCCAAACGTGTCTTGAATGTATTACCACTGGATTTGAGTCCCATTTAGTTAAAGAGCATTGTGAAAGAATACTAATGGGATGAAATGGTGAGGCCAGTTTCTGTTGCATCTTGATCCAGTCCAACTCAGAATCTGCCTCATCCCAATGTTTAGCCAGTTTGGTCATTTCAAAAGAGAAATTATACATACACATCTTGTAATCCAATGCCCCCCTTGTCCCATGGGGAGGTCAACTTGCTTATTTTAATCCTGGGTCTTTTTACTTCAGATAGAAAGTTCTTGATAATTTTGTCATATCATTTAAAGATAGAGTGTGAAATGTTCACAGGTATCATCGTAGATATATAATTGTGGAGCAATAACCATTTTGACTATGTTCACTTTACCCCACAGAGAGCTCCACCTGTTCCTATTTGTCCACATTATTTTTTATCTTTGACAGCAGTGGTTCATAATTCAACATCATTACATCCTCCAAAGTCTGCGTTAGTTTAAAGCCAAGGTACTTCATACCCTTCTGAATCAATTTAAAGCCATATTGGGTCACTGTATGGCAATGACATGTTCTAGATATTGGCATAGCCTGAGATTCCTCCCAGTTTATATTGTATCCTGACACACTTGAATATAATTAAATAATACTCATTAATGGAAGGAGAGATTTGAGAGGATCATGAGATAACAAAATATCATCTGCGTATAACATTAACTTGTGTTCCATCAGTGTTATCAATGCTTCCATGAAAGTATTAGGTAATGCTTCAGCTTCAAAAGCCTCTGTTTAGGCTTCTGTTAGAATTGGGCCACTATGTCAACATACTTTTTATAATATTTAGCTGGAAACCCATCCACCCCTGGTGATTTACAAGACTTCATAGAGGTTATTGCAGCTTTGACCTCCTCTTTTGTAATGGGTCTAGGTCTAGAGACTCAGATTGAAATACATGTAATTTAGGTAACTATATTATATTTAAAATACAGTCTCCTGAAAGAGGAACATTTCTTTTTTTGCAGAGTATATATATATATATATATATATATATATATATATATATATATATATATATATATATATATATATATATATATATATATATGACTCTTGGTTGAAGAGTGGGGTAACATCTTTACAGCATTTCACCCCTTATTCAGGGACAATTATTTACACATTTTAATACATTTGCTGGAAATGAAAGCAGTTGGATGTGAGAGGATGTTTCTTTTTTTGCTGAGTATATATGGGTCACACTTCTGATTGTTTCTCACCAAATCCATTCGTATGCCTTCAGAACACTCGGATTATACAGCAAGAGTCACATGGTATTTTGATGGAAGTGTGATGATGCTTTTGTAACGGACTTTTGCCTATATAATTAGTGCGGCAAAAGACGCCCTGGGTTCTCTTACCCTATTCAACTTCAATGCCTATGGTTGCAATTCCCCTTGTATGTGTTTCAATGTCATAAACGGTCACTAACTAGATGAATGTTTTTTTAAATGGTATACCTTTGTGTAAGCTTGTTAACTGAGGTAATACTAAGTGTAGTCAAACACCTCTTCTAATGCGTACCCTCTATTCTATATTAAATGAATATAAATCTTAATCTGACACATCAACCCTCCACACCCCGTATAGCAATAATGAATTCCCAACAACCAGTTAAAGTTTAGTTATATGTATTAAAACACAATTATTTGCATGTATATCAATTTAGAAATAAAACATATTCAAAACTTTAACTCAATGTTATACCTTTTTCTGAGGTTTTTAAATCAATACCATTACCAAATCAACAGGTTACATACAGTGAGGGAAAAAAGTATTTGATCCCTGCTGATTTTGGACGTTTGCCCACTGACAAAGAAATGATCAGTCTATAATTTTAATGGTAGATTTATTTGAGCAGTGAGAGACAGAACAACAACAACAAAAAAATCCATAAAAACGCATGTCAAAAATGTTATAAATTGATTTGCATTTTAATGAGAGAAATATGTATTTGACCCCTCTGCAAAACATGACTTAGTACTTGGTGGCAAAACCCTTGTTGGCAATCACAGAGGTCAGACGTTTCTTGTAGTTGGCCACAAGGTTTGCACACATCTCAGGAGGGATTTTGTCCCTCCCCATGTACATGCATAAAACAAGCAGTTTTCAGTTATACCCTTTAACCTATGGGCCCAAAACAATAGCCTACCTAAGCTGGCACACCAGAATTTCTATAAACCCCCCACACACCACTGTTCCTGATGCAGGTCTGAATCGTATATTGGGGACGTTGAGGCCTTAAAATTGTATTGGCCGCTTCATGCGAATCGCGCAACAAAACCAAACAAATTCACTCACGAGGTTGATGGGGATGTCCGTGCCCAGAGAGGGTCCATGCACCGTCACTGCAGCCCTGCTCAGGCGCTCTCGGTGTATGCAGTTGCTCACGCGATGCTGTAGTTCGCGTATCAGTTCAAACAGCAAGCTGTCTTCTTCCGGTTAGTCTCGCAGTCTTGTTCCTCAGAGGCAACTCATTGGTTGACCAAGCCAGTTAGCCTAACACAGTCCCAGCTACCGAGTTGATAACTTTTCAGGCAATACTATTAGCTGAGCTATTCTGACAAATTCGTTTTGAAAATGTCTCTATGTGATACCGACTTCTTCCGCATGCAAAGTAGTGAATAGGTTATCGGTCTAACAACCATTAAGTATTACTTAAGCAAGAAAAGTAGCATTAATCACTTTACAGTTCTCCAGTGTGATCTTCTCCGTGTCTCGCCTGCAGCCGAAAGAGAGCGTGACTTTTCCATACGCAGGATTTGCCTCCTCCCCTGACCTCTCACCTTTCCCATTGATTGGCTAACATTTTAACCTAGAAACAAATAATTTTATATCTTTCATTTTTTCTATCATTTTCATAGCACAAAGTAGCAATCTTTTCCACATGCATTTGTACATACAATTGTTTAACATGGAAATACAAAATTCCAAATATACAGCGTCTGTGTATTTAAATTCGTACAAAGCAAAAGGAAACTTAACCATGTATTTTCTACAGGGTTACACTTTTATGTGTTTTTGTAGCTTCGGAAGAAGCATTGTCATTGTATGGACAGAAATGAGCAACAAACTTGCCAAAATTTGAACGAATAAGAGGTTTGAACGACATGAGGGTGAGTAAATGATGATTGAATTTTCATTTTTGGGTGAACTATTCCTTTAATCTATTATTAATTATTGACAGATTATAAATTAATACATGAATTCAGCAGAACATACCTGATCCATAACTGACAGGATGCTTGTGATCTTCTGTGCCCTTGTTCCTCCTATCTTTTTAAAAATTCTGAGGAGCTGGGTTGAGATACCTAATAAAATTTTAAAATGACAAATCAGGTCAGTTTCTGATAAATTTGTGACAAACCTTACAATATTATCGTATGCCAGTACTTACTGTATTTCTTTACCCACACTTACACACAGATGAAATACAAAATTGTTACAGATGACCGTAAACCTGAATTACATCTTAGTTTACTTGGCTGGTATTGTATGTAGATCCAAATTATGAATTGACATCCCTAAGTTTTAAAAGTGCATGTAAGTGACAGTAAGAATATGGACATGTATATGTGTGTCTGTGGACATAGTGTCCATGTACCAACCTGAAGTGTTTTAAAAGCTTTGATCTGGATGTCTGTGAAGATCCACAATCTCTGCACAGCCTCATGTAAGGCACGAAAAAATGAAGATGTGGGCCAGCTACACTAAAGAATAATAATTTTTTTTTTAAAAATAAAAAATAAAAAAACCTTACCAGACTGCGAACTACTAAACTTTAGTAAAATTATGAATGTCCTAACCAACAAGCTTACATTAGTTAGCAAGATGCCACCTTATTCCACCTTCATCTCTAAGATTTTAGAAAAGGTTGTAGCAAAGCAGTTATGCTCATACTTAGATAGGAATAATATTCATGAAATGTATCAGTCAGGATTTAGACCTCATCATAGCACAGAGACAGCGTTAGTTAAAGTAGTAAATGACTTTCTACTGACCTACGATCAGGGTTGTGTCTCGCTGCCTGTGTTACTCGACCTTAGTGCAGCTTTTGATACTATAGATCACACTATTCTCCTTGATAGATTAGAAAATGTTGTCGGTATTAAGGGAACAGTCCTCTCCTGGCTCAGGTCTTATCTGACCGATCGTTATCAGTTCGTACATGTAAATGGTGATTTCTCCATGCGTACTGAGGTTACTTTTGGAGTTCCACAGGGTTCTGTTTTAGGACCACTGCTCTTTACTTTATATTTGCTACCCCTAGGTCAAATTATTCGTAAACATGGAATTAGCTTCCACTGTTATGCTGATGATACACAGTTGTATGTTTCAGCGAAGCCAGAGGACAGACAGAAGCTTAGTAAAGTTGAGGATTGTGTAAAGGACATTAGACGTTGGCTGTTAACTAACTTCCTTCTACTTAATTCTGATAAAACAGAAATACTATTATTAGGCCCACGTGTAGCTAGAAGTAATCTTTCTGATCACATGGTTACTCTGGATGGTCTTTCCGTTTCATCATGTACAGCAGTTAAAGACCTTGGAGTGATTATTGACTCCAGCCTATCACTTGATGCTCATGTAGATAATATTACTAGGATAGCCTTCTTTCATCTCAGAAATATTTCTAAGATAAGAAACATATTGTCACTACATGATGCGGAAATACTAGTTCATGCATTCGTCACCTCTAGATTAGATTACTGTAATGCCTTACTGTCTGGATGTTCCAGTAGGAATATAAATAAGCTCCAGTTAGTCCAGAATGCAGCTGCTAGAGTCCTAACTAGAACTGGAAGATACGACCATATCACACCGATATTATCAATACTGCATTGGCTCCCAGTAAAATATCGCATTTACTATAAAATACTTTTATTAACCTATAAAGCACTAAACGGTCTCGCGCCACAATATCTAAGCAACCTTTTGGTTTTATATGATCCGCCACGCCTACTTAGATCAAAAGATGCAGGCTATTTGACGGTACATCGAATAGTGAAGCCTACAGCAGGGGGGAGAGCTTTCGCTTATAGAGCCCCACAGTTATGGAACAGTCTTCCTATTAGTATTCGGGACTCAGACACAGTCTCAGTGTTTAAGTCTAGGCTTAAAACGTATTTGTTTACTCAAGCCTACCCTGACTAGATTCTGTTCTACTACTTCGCAGTCATAATAATCTTTTTTCTCCCTCTCTTCTTTCGCCGAGCCCCACACGAATTTATGGAGATACTAGAGATCCAGATCCTTTCTGTCTCTGGATGGAGCTCAAATCTTCTCTAATTTCAGACTGCTGGGACTACGGCTGCTCCTAAGGCCATACAGACTTCATATAAATCCATAATGAACTTTTTCACACTAACTGTTGTTACCCAGATGAGGATGGGTTCCCTTCTGAGTCGGGTTCCTCTCATGGTTTCTTCCTCTTAAAACATCTTAGGGAGTTTTTCCTTGCCACTGTCGCCACTCAGTGGCTTGCTCAGTTGGAATAAATTCACACCTTTAATATCTGTATACCGTGTTGATATTTCTGTAAAGCTGCTTTGAGACAAGATCTATTGTAAAAAGTGCTATACAAATAAAATTGAATTGAATTGAATTCAAGTGTCAAATGTGTTTATTGCTATATGTGTCACTTTGGGCTGCCAAAGTTGTAGAGTTTGATATTATTTGATATTAAATAAAAATGTTCAACACCATTATTTAATGCAGTTAATAAAATTAATAGTTACTAAAACTTTATTGTGCTTTATTTGCACACAACAGTCCCGTTTATAAGTAAATGGAGAAACCAGGGATGTAACCTGACCTGGAGATGTTTTCTTTAGCCCTGAATAGTTCTCCACTTGGAGTGGTATCTCATTATGCAACTGAAAATCAGTAAAAGAAGACAGCAGTGTTGTAATTTTATATCTTCAGTGAACGGAGGTGAGACCAATCAGAAGGGTTTACAGTAAAATATGTGAGACTACTAGCTCACATAGTCAGTATTAGTGAAAAATTAATATACGCAAGTATAGGGGTTGACTTTACTTACTGAACTGAAACACTAACCTCCTCTCATGCTTAGCAGGAAAACAAGGTGTGTAAATGTCTGTATGACTTCCGAGTTACGTGGACATGATAAGAGCAGAGCATAAGAACAGCTAACATACTTTGCAGGGTAATGTAGCAGTTAAAACCCATACAATGATAGCTTAGTTGTGCCTCCCCTTGGCTAGCGACACCAAGTGTTAGATAGCCAAAATGTTTTATATTTTATCGGTCTGGTAGTCCTGCAAACAGTGATAACACTTGAGGCAAGTTTTATGATAAATCCAACTTTTTGTCTGATCAGTTGACAGCTAAATTAAGACATTTGAGTGGCTGGATTATTCATGTGCAGATTACATGGTAAATCAAATCCAAATTATTCCTTCCTTCTCCAGTTTTCACATTTTTAAAGCAATTAGCCCTCACATGCAAGAAAAAAGATGCATGGAAACAGTCTATTTAGAAGTATGTTTTTAAAAGGTTTTTTTGATGAGGAAGAATCTGAGCTCAGCCGCCAAAGATTAACAGTCCAGCTAATGCAACAGGAGAAACTCTTCTAAACATTTGCCATCTTTGTGTATGGGAATTTAATTATTAGCAAAGTTCAGCAAGTATAAAATATCACAAAGGAGCGGGAAAAGAACACCAACGTAACTAACAATAAAATGAAAAACACCCGAGGAATACTGCAACATCAATAGAATACCAGAAAAAAAACAAATTATCTGCAATTAACTATTCTAATCTTCTGACAACTACAGTTTTAATGCATAAGAATTGAAAATATCTCACCTGTGTGTCCAGATAATGAGAAAATTTTGCATGTTCCCCCTTTTGTGAGATTTGATTCACACAAAATAGCATAGGACTAAAGAGAGCTGAAGCATGAGTGTTGAACCTGCTGTCCATTTGCATATGTGCAAACTTTATATATGTACATATACTGTATATATACCAACCTGCGGTACTGCAGAAGCAACATAACTGTGTTTCATTCATTTAAGTTAAGTAAGCTGTGTAAATTTGAAATATTACTTTTTTTTCAACACAATTGTTTTAATTTTAATATTGAAAATCTGAATTTGAAATTAATGTTAGTATTTTTAATACTCCATTTTTTTTACTCATTTTGTTGCTGATAATATAATTTGTAATGAAAACATTTGTGTTAAATCGAAAAAGAATGCATGTTCTCAGCATGTTCAGTTATTGTGACACTGGTCTCCATTATATAACATATGTATTTATCTTTGAGCCCCATCTCTGTCCCATCTTCAATAAACTGT
Organism: Ictalurus punctatus; assembly: GCF_001660625.3. NCBI lineage: Eukaryota > Metazoa > Chordata > Actinopteri > Siluriformes > Ictaluridae > Ictalurus > Ictalurus punctatus. Next base: position 13,386,600 of record NC_030430.2, read on the forward strand.
TCCTCAAAAAAAGGGGGGAAATGAAGTGGCACTACATCCTATATGTCATAAATAAAGTTGCTGACATACTATGGGTGAAGTGAAAGTCTAATGAGATGTCTTCTTTGCCACATCATAGCATAATAGTACCATCCCCCTTCCCCCAAACACACACACACACACGCACAATGAATAACATTAATAAAAAATAATCTCCCAAAGGCAAAAATTCCATTCATAGAACATAAAATTTGTCACACCATTTCATCAGCACTTTAAGTGATTATAAACACATTGCCCATATGGTTTGTATAAACTTTGAAACCTAAAAAAAATTGCAAGTGCATTACAAAATTTCTGTGTTTTGTGATTAATTATGTGTTAATCATTCTATAACCATTTTTAATTATACTTTGGTGACATTTGCTTCGATCCACTGGTGCTCTTTATTAACACTGTGTGATGGATCAACAGGTTTGTGCTATCAGTACTGAAAACAATAAGAGCACACTGTACTGTAGCAAAGAATAGCATGAGAGATGTTTATAGATATACCAAATCTCATTTGTTTAGGTCCCCCTTGTGCCACCAAAACAGCTCTGGACCGTTGAGGCATGGACTCCACGAGAGTCTCAATCCAATTCCATTCTTTATAACTATGATGAAGAAAATTATCCCAGGGTACACAATATACTGAACCTTGAAGTGGATGGGCTACAACAGCAGAAGACCACATCAGCCAAAAACAGGAATCTGTGGCTACAGTGGGCACAAGTTCAGTAAAACTGGATATTTGAAAACTGGAAAACCACTACTTTGTCTTTTTCCAGTGCTATTTACATTTGTTCTGTGCCTACTTTATTAATATATGAAGGCAATAACAATAGGCCTATGACTCTATGAAATTTAAGATTTGTTCCTTTCTAAAGTAACATAATTCTTAAGCATTGCTTGCTGTTTTAAATAACGGAATATGACAGTGCTATAGCCCTCCGGGAGCGGGCCTGATGTCGTGAAAAATTTGTTTGAATGTAAAAGGTTAGGTTTCGTTTGATTTCATAAGAATTCCATATAAAAATTACATTGGGAAACTCTAAACCCTTTCCTTAACGCTTTTTTTTTTTTTTCATATGAAGCATTACAATTAAGTTATTTAAAGAGGTTAACAAACATATTTTTATCATACTGAATCAGCATGAATGACAATAGATGAAGAAAAAAATTTTAAAAATTTTGAGATGGGAAATTATACTGCATTTTGAGTTTTTCTCAAAATGGGGTACAGGGATCACCAGGATCTGTGAAGCATAGTCAAAGTGTCCATGATTTTAATCATTTTGTTACAGTGGTGGAAATCACAAATCAACATTATCAATGTTATTATATTTTGTACAGGGTTCTTAGAGTTATTAGCCTATTTTGACTATAACCTCAATAACTCAAAAACAAGTAGACCTTGGTGTAAATTTCATTAATAAAAATCTATGGTTTCAATAAATAACCAAAATATCATTGTACACATTTGAACAATGTACAATATTTAAATGCATGGATTGTGTTCATAAAATAAACCTGTATGAAGGAGTCCATGGAATTTATTTTACAAGTAATGGGTCCCTGGCTGCAAAAGGTTTGAGAACCCCTGCCATAAGAATCTGCTGAATGAGCTTTCTGCTAAATTGCCTTTTCCCCCTACAATCACAGCAGCAGTTTTTGTACATTAGGATTAAAATATTTTTTTTTACACAGAGATTGTCCATGGCAACTTCATAACTCAGCCCAGGTAACAATCAATAATAGAGGACAATGATCCTATATTGAACTGTTGTGTCAGCACATTTACCGTATATGCATTAGCAACCAAAAGAGCTTTCTATAGACTGCCTTTTTTCATGAACTTAATCTACTGCTGATGTGCAGTTTAAATGAAAAACATCAATCCATCCATCCATCCATCTTCTATACCACTTAATCCTTTTCAGGGTCACTGGGAAACCTGGAGCCTATCCCAGGGAGCATTGGGCACAAGGCGGGGTACACCTGGGACAGGGTGCCAATCCATCACAGGGTACAATCACATACACATTGACACGCCCATCCATACACTATGGACACTTTGGACATGCCAATCAGCCTACCATGCACGTCTTTGGACTGGGGGAGGAAACTGGAGTACCCAGAGGAAGCCCCTGCATGCAGCATGCAACATGCTAACCACTAAGCCACCATGCCCCAAATGAAAAACAAAACAAAACAAAACAAAAAAACAAGCTATAGTTATTAGTCGTGTCAGTATTGTTCCAATCAATTGCATGTGGATTTAATTAATAATACTAATTCTATTTAAATAATATTGTAACTCCAATGTAGTGATGGATTTGAAGAACTATCCTTTAAACAGGAAACGTGAAATAGGTTGAGCTTCTATGCAAGCTTCCGTGCAGCATGCTGTTAAATTGCAATAAAACACACACACTGGAGTAAACTGCTGGCCACCCAATCCTGCTTCAGCCTTAATCATTGTTGTCTACATTTCCATGAACTTGCGGGTTATGCGACTGTAATTAACCTTACTTAGCATAGTTGTGTGGGTAATTTATTGGGCTTTTTGTGTGCCATAATAACTAAATGTTAATTGGAGTCCATATGAATCAATTAGGCTTTGGCTCAGAGTGAAAATTAACAGAGCTGATGCAGCGTTTGTGTCAAAGTGGCTGTCGTATCAAGGTTATTAAAATGCTTGCCTTTGCCCAGATATGTTTAGTAGTTTACACCAGCTTACCAGCTTAGAGCTCTAGGAAGTAAAGTTTATGTGCATATTCAATCACATTTTTAACAGTAATAGATAAAATTACAGTTATAAAATACCCAGTCCTGCTGTATCTGACAGTCTGGCAAAACAACAAAGCAAATGTATGACAGTGTATTATATTTTAGCATTAATTCTGAAATCAGTCGAATGTCAAGCCTACAAGACAATCCGAAATTCACAATGCAAAAATACTGCAAAAAATTATATTGTACCAAGTGGAAATATCTTGAATACAAGTGGATTTATGTAATTATTCTCATTTTCTAATTCTCATTAAAACCACTGTCAGGTGAAATGAATTACATTGATTATCTTATTAAATGGGCAGCTATGAAGGGGTAACATTGGCATTGTTGGTAAATGTGAGTAAAGAAGGCTGTGAAAATTGTCTATATTGTTTAACCTTTTTATGTTTTGTTAAAAAATTCACAAAAATGCTCTTATGGATATCAAACAATTGCAAACACAACAGGTTTATCCAAAAAATGCTTAATGTCCTTCAGAGGGGCAGGTCATGGATAAGCAGGCTTAATATTCTCAATCACTGCCTACATGTGGCCACTGTCACGTAGTATGCTCACTAAAGAAAACTGCATCAGCAGTGATTCTCACTTTTAATTATTCTCTCTGGTCAGCGGCACTCAGAGGGAGTGGAAGTAACCAAGCTCTAAATTCTTCCAACCCACTCCATCCAAGCATGCTTGTCCTTTACCTCAGTCCTCCTTCACATACCAACTGCCCTTTGCCCCCCCCCCCCCCCCCCACACACACACACACACATGAGTTTCCAGTGCTTGATACCAGTTTTCTCTACATTGCTATCTTTGTCTTTGATTATAACTGTGCAGTACATTTTAAATTGTTAATAAATTTGTTATAATCAGACGTACAATACATCCTCCGGTCTTGGAATTCCTGACAGAAAACCTTGACGGGAAAATGGATTTATTGAGTGCTCTGGATTCAGAGTGAAGACATGATGCTGATCTTCATGAGGCTGTTACCAAACAGGGAAGGCTGTTGCATGATCACCAACAGGAATTGGTGAGACTAGACTCCAATGCTGTCTTTGATTATCCACCAGAAGGAAGAAAGGGCAGTGAAAGATTGATGTACCTCACAGAAGATTTCTCCATAGCTACTGAATATGTACTTTGTTTTTGCATAATTGCTGCTGTTAGCATGGAATGAACCATTGTATGCCATATCCGAATGGGTGGGTTCCATGTGACCTTGACTACTACAATGACAGTGTGAGTCTCATTAACATGTCTACAAACCTGGATAATTTCATTCATTTCCATTCACATCAGTTCTTTGCAGAAAGGCAAAGAAGACTGGATCTGTGCATCTACTGTGGAGAACCTGGTCAAAGTTTGGAGAGATGCCCTAATTTTCGCTTTTCTCAGAAATATAATCACAAGGTAACAAGGTAAGCTCCCTTTCATATTCCATCACCAGACAGATTCTTGTGCCCATAACTTTTCATTACATTTTCAGCTCTCTTAGACTTTGCATTAGCAAATTTCCTGGCAGTAGATCTGCTTAACCAACAACAGGTACCCATAGACCCTCTCAAAACACCTATCTTGGTAAAAGCCACTGATGGGAAACCTATCAGTAAGGGTTCTACTGCACACATCAATCACCCTATTAGTATTAGGTGTCATTGGCCAAGAGAGGGCTCCCTTCCTCATCATAACATCAACTTCATATAAAGTAGTTCTTGGGTAACCTTTCTTACAGCTTCGCAACCCCACAATAGACTGGCAGTTAGAACAGATCATGTCCTGGTCAACCTCTTGTAGGGAAAATTGTCTAAAGCTGCCATACAAATTTTTATCCTGCTCTACATTCATACAGATTCCCAAGTCTATGCTAGAGGCAGATATCACGTCTGTTATTCTGACCTCTGAGAAGTCTTAGGCACCAACCCACCTCAGAATCATATACTCTATGAGAACAGAAATCAAGCTATCCCCTATTTAGACGAGGTTCATCACCAGCTTCAGTTGGGTTTTAGTTTTCAAGAAAAAACAAACTAGTCTACGTTGTTGCACAGATTATAGGGGTTTGAACAAGATCATGTAGGCATAAGAGTACCCTCTCTACTTGGTGCTATCAGCTATAGACCCACCAAGTAACTCCTGTCATTAACCAAACTTGATCTCATCAGTGCATATAACCTTACTTGGATACACAGGTAAATCAATATCAAAAATCTTCTTACACCACATTCATCTAGCAGATTTTTAAGATCTTCTGATAGGTTTTTTCTGTATGACCCTCTATCCTGTTTAAAATCTAAGGGGGATAGAGCTTTTTCTGTTGCTGCCCCTCGTTTATGGAATCAATTGCTACTGGACATCCACCTTGCACGCTCAATTATCATTTTTAAAAAGAGACTGAAAGCATATCTCTTCTCCCAGGCATTTTAATCAAATGTTTACTATTGTCTATTGTCTGTCTTTATATGGCTTTATTCTGTTTTCTGTTTTCTTTTCTTACTCTGTTCAACACTTTGGTCAGTGTTGCTGTGTTAAATGTGCTATATAAATAAAATTTACTTACTTACTTACACAAAGGTGATGAATAGAAGACAGATATTTTTCACCAATAGGGGACTCTATGTATACCTTATAATGCCTTATGAACTCATAAATGCCCCCTCTATGGTCCAAGCATTCGTCAGTGATGCTTTCCATGACATGCTGGATAAACAGATAATGTACTGCATATAGATGGCATTCTTCTAAGATGTTCTAAGATGTATACTTGATAACCAAGACAGCACCTACCATGGCAGACATATTTGTATGCTCCTCCTGAAACTGCTGTTATTATTTATTTTAATCCTTACAGTTACTGTAAATGTGCAGAACTCATTGAGAATTAATTCCTCACTGCAGACAGAACCTTTAAATGACAAGATAGCATATAGAAGGGAGGTGGCTGATTCCGTGCCATTGTGCCAGAACAATAATCTCTCGTTAAATGCCATCAAAACTAATGAGATGATTGTCAAGCTATAAAAGAGTCAGGAACAGCACACACCACTATACATAAGTGAAACAGAGGTAGAGAGGGTGAAATTCCTTGATTGTTAACATCAGCGAAGATACTTCCTGAGAATGCTAAAGAAATGTGCACTTCTACAGAGGTATCTTTGAGAGCAGTCTCACTAGTAGCATCACAGTCTGGTCTGGAAGCTGTGTGTACCACTAGTTACATAATTGGACTATATTTATATTCATACAATGACAACAAATGTCTCTTTTATTGTACAAGTGCTATTGTCTCGTCATGCTACAGCCTACCTACCTCACATTAGTACTTGTAGTATATTTCATATCATACTTATAATATGTATATCACACTCCACCTGTACACCACATCCTATAGTGCGATTTCCAACCATTTTATAACACTGTCTGTACAGTATTGATGATTTATGATTATCATATTTATAATTGTAAAGTGTAACGGTCTGTTTTACTGTGCATATAACAATAAACACTTGAATTTTGAATAACCACTTGAAAGTGAAGAAATGTCTTCCACCAGATTTCTATTTCCTAGGCTACATCACTGAAAACCAAGGGTGTCAGATGGATGACCACAAGGTGGCAGCAGTTGTAGAGTGGCCTGAACCTCATACCATCAAGCATTCCAACATTTTCTGGGATTCACTGGGATTCACTGTGCTCAGATCCATTGCAGTTCCTCTCACTTCCCTATTGAAAGGAGGTACAACTAAATTAAAATGGAATTTGGCCACCACACAAGCCTTCAATGATTGCAAAAGAAGGTTCACATTGGCTCCTGTGTTCAAGCATCCTGACCCCACATTTACTTTTATTGTGGAGATGGATGAACTGAATACGGATGTAGAAGCCATTCTCTCACACAGAGAAGTAACCCTTCCAAACTCTATCCATTTTTCCCACACAACAATTCACCTCCAAACAGTCAAACAATCATTCCATATTGCAAGTGGGCTTTCCCTCAAAACTTGTAAAGGGTGTGTCGAAGTTGTCACAAGGGTTCACAAAAGATAACACTCATAAATCATGCAAATACCATACTTTATTGAGGATATGAATCAAGTATTAATACTGCTTCCTATTGTGGAAGAGAATCACCTAAGGTGTTGATACTTCTTTTTAGGCTATGGAGGATGAAACTCACTCATCTGCTGATACTGTTCTTTACTGAAAATAAGAACATTCACTCAGCATTCAGTACTCCCTATAGAGGGTGAAAAATACTCATGGTTCTTATAGTGACCTCTTCATCTGGGACAGTTGGTCTGGTATGATGGGTGGTGGGCACAGAGGGCCCATTATTAACTATAATTATTGTATAATCATATAATGTATAATTATTGGAATCATGGTCTGTTCAGTCCGTACAGGATTTTACAGATTTTTTTTTTTTTTGTGATAGTTGTGGCCAAAAATGCTTGATTTTGCTACAGATTTTTTAATTTTTTTATTTTTGATGCAATTTGTGTAGGTTTTTCCTTTTTTTTTCAGAAAACCACTTGAATTAGAGAAATTGCAATTTTACAAAATTGTTTTGCACAGTCTTTTGCAGTGATGTCTGTTGGTGGCTCAATGCGCATTGTGATGATGTCACATGGTACCTTATGTTGATGTCACATGATACGTCTTGGCCCAATTGGGCAGAAATCTGTGGTAATTTAGAAATTACTACATTACTACATTCTGGAGGTACTGTCTGTTCAACCAGTTTGTTCACCTACCTCAATAAAACCATATTCTCCATACAATAAATCCTACTGTACTGTAATTTTAACACCAGAGTGTTAAACATCAGTGCTGCTACAGTGCTGAGGTCATACTTTACACTCTTCACTCTGCTTTATTGTTGCCCCACATTGCCAAAGTAGGCCTCAATTTCAGACAATAATAGACAACCACATATAGGATGCAATGCAGACATTATACAGACCCTTAAGCTTTGTATTTCAAGCTCTGTATGTTGCATTTCTCCTAACAGTTCTTGCATTTGACTCACTCCAGCTCTTCTTATCTGCATTCCAACAAAGTAAAGGGACTCTCCTCTCTCCATTGGGATAGCTCAGCAGAGTTTCCTGCCCACATAGTTTATACACATAGGTTAAACAAAATAGTTTAGCATTTTCTTTTAGCATTGGTTGAAAGTAAACTTTTGTTTCACTTTTTGTTCTCTCGTTTATCCTCCTATACCTTCTATGTTTTTTGGCATACATGCTCCAACACTCACTGTCTAGACTGAGTCTAGTTTCCCTTGTCTAATGGGAAGAACAGAAACAGATAACCAATGAGGAAGAATCAATTGGGAGCTAAATTAATTAATCTTTGTCTCTAATTTTTCTCATTCTATAGCCTGTGTTACCAGCACAAGTACTCTAGGTAGTAATAGTACTCTACTGAGGCATCAGTGTGTCATCTTCACACACACACACACACACACACACACACACACACACACACACACACACACACACACACACACACACACCACTTTCTTTAGAAAACACCACAGATACTACTGTATACTGTTCCAGTTCAAACTGACTTTCCCCTAATTGTTCTCTCTCTCTCTCTCTCTCTCTCTCTCTCTCTCTCAATTTTCAATTTCAAAGTATGTTATTGGCATGATTGTTTACACACAATATTGCCAAAGCATCAATACACACAAGAAAAAGCATTTTGAGATGAATTTTGCTGAAACAGGTGCGTGACTGCCCTCTCCCAGTAGCACCTACATTTGGTTTGTTTCTGATAGATTGGAAAACTGTAGTAAGAGATTAAGAATTTTTCTAAGTATTTTTCTCTTGTGTTACGAAAGGCATCACAATGAAGGGGAAAGTGTGCCTCGCTCTCAACCTCACCAGTCTTACAGTGACAGCACACGCTTTTTTCCTTTGCTTGTGTCTGCCTTTCGCTATGGTCAGGCTGTGATCACTGAGCTTGTATTTTGTAAAGATCAATCTCTGTTTCCTATCTCTGATGCGGAAGAGGTATTTTGCAAGGTTGTACTTTCTGTTTAGGGCCCAATAATGTTGTAGTTTACTTTGGTTTTTACTTCCGCTTTCCCAGTGGTCCAAATATGCATTTTAACATGGCTTTTATGATTTGGTTTATTGAAATTTGGTTTTGTTTAGTTGAGCTGGTCTGAAACTGATTGTTAGATGTTTGTAATTTTCAAAGCCAGCTGACAGTGGGGACTGGTTTTAGATCTTAGCTCTTGGGTTTTAAGTGTTTCATTTTGAAGTGTATTGGGGAACTTAATTTAAGGTGAGTCCAGAGTTTAAGAGATTGTTTTTGAATATGTACAATAAGGGATATCTCCCTAATTCAGCTCTGCATGTGTTAATTGGTATTGGTGTGTGTGTTTTCTCCCTCTCTCCTATCCAGTTTCAGGTTCCAATCAGGGTTTGGTGTTGTGTGTTGGTTTTTTTGTTTGTTTGTTTTATTTTTTATATTATTATTTTTTTACACTGCGTAATGCCTAACTTTTACCCTTTCTCTGTGTGTATTAAGCAGCAGAACAACTTAAGTTCTGCAAAGCAACAAAACCAAAACATAAATTTAATTCTAGAACAATCGGCAGTATGAAAACTCAGCAATTACACAATGCTTGACAGCACAGTGACATTGGCCTTGCATTAACCCAATGCTAATGATGCCAGGGTATTATTCTTACAGTCAACACACATTTTAGAAATTTTAAATAAGCCATTGAACTTTATAAGTGTCAGCTGAAACTGTATGCAGTAGACCTAATCAACAAATCAATAAACACCCTGATTATTCCCCCATTTTTCACACTTCTGTCACTCTTTCCTCATTATTATCTGAGGAAGCAGTTGCTCTTCTAACAGTCCCCAATGTGTATTCTATTCAGTTCAATGTTATTTGTATAGCACTTTTAACATGTACATTGTCTCAAAGCAGCCTTACAGAAACATATAAACACAGGACACAAATTTTAAATGTGTGAATTTATCCCTAATGAGCAAGCCAGTGGCGACAGTGGCAAGGAAAAACTCCCTAAGATGATATGAGGAAGAAACCTTGAAAGGAACCAGACTCAAAAGGGAACCCATTCTCATCTGGGTAACAGGGGATAGTGTGAAAATAAAGGGAAGTTCATTATGGTTTTTATATGAAGTCTGTTTTGTTGAACTAAACCACTGTTCACTAAAGGAGACTTAAGTACAAAACTGTATGTGGTAATTTCTTTCTTAGGCCATAGCAGCAACCGTAGTTCAAGCACCACATTGCAACTATACATGTGAAATTGAGGTCCAAGCATCCTCCACAATCTCCAGGCTGCACTGCTTGGGATTGTCCTCAGTAGCAGAATGTAGCCACCAGTTGATGAGAGCTTCAACCAGAGGTAGGGCATCAGGATGGATCAGGCAGGTCCGGAGAGCAGAAAGGGTCAGGATCACTGGCATCTCCATAATATCATTTGTAATTCGACAGAAGGAGAGAGGGAGAGGGAGGTAAAGAGAGGGAGAGATTGTTAGGTATGCTTACAATACCATGATGGATAAGACTGTGTACTTTGTATAAAAGAAAGTCTATTCATGGTAAGCTTGATTAAACAAATATGTTTTCAGCCTGGACTTAGACACTGAGTCTGTGTCTGAGTCCCCAACACTAATTGGAAGGCTGTTCCATAACTGTGGGGCTTTGTAGGAGAAAGCTCTTCCCCCTGGTGTAGCCTTCACTATTCGAGGTACCAACAAATAGCCTGCACCTTTTGATTGAAGTAGGTGTAGCAGATCATAAAAACAAAAGTTCACTCAGGTATTGTGACGTGAGACCATTCAGTGCTTTATAGGTCAATAGTAGTATTTTATAATCAATGCGAAATTTTACTGGGAGCCAATGCAGTGTGGATAAGATAGGGGTGATGTGGTCATACTTTTTAGTTCTAGTAAGAGTCTAGTAGACTCTTGCAGCTGCATTCTGGACTAACTGGGGCTTGCTTATGCACCTACTGGAACATCCAGACAGTAAGGCATTGCAGTAATCCAGCCTTGAAAAAAGCCTGAACTAATTTTTCTGCATCATGTAGTGACAATATATTTCTTATCTTAGAAATATTTCTGAGATGAAAGAAGGTTAACCTAGTAATATTATCTACATGAGCGTCAAATGAAAGACTGGGGTCAATAATCACACCAAGGTCTTTTACTGCTGCACATGATGAAAAAGAAAGGCCATCCAGAGTTACTATGTAATCAGAAAGCTTACTTCTAGCTGCATATGCTCCTAGTACAAGACATTTCTGTGTTGTCAGAATTAAGTAGAAAGAAGTTAATAAGTATACAATGTCTAATGTTCTTTACACATTCCTCAGCTTTATTAACCAGGTGTCTGTTGTCTGGCTTTGCTGAAATATACTGTTGTATGTCATCAGCATAACAGTGGAAGCTAATTCCATGTTTACGAATAATTTGACCCAGAGGTAGCATAATGAAATGAAATTAGTTCAGCCTCTCTAAGGGGAGCGAAACATTCTAATCGTTGATCTGATACTGCTATATTTTCATCTGCAGGGTTAGTTGTAAGATTGCCTGATTTTAAATTAATAGTCTGAATTTCACATCTAATATTTTCAACTCGAATGAAAAAATTCATGAAGTCATCACTACTATATAATGATTGTGTGCCTGTTCTGTGGTAGACTTATTCCTAGTTAATTTTCCTACAGTGTTGAATAGAAATCTGGGATTGTTTTTGTTTTCTTCTATTATGGTGGAGAGACAGACTGATCTAGCAGCACTAAGAGATTTTCTGTAGTTCAGAAGGCTCTCCTTCCATGCTGTTTGAAATACTACCAATTTGGTTTGATGCCATTTACGTTCTAATTGTTGAATGTCATTTACATTCTAATTGTCTGTTTTAAGGTACATGTTTGATCTTCATACCAGGGTGCTAGCCTTTTCTCTCTATTTACAGTGGGGGAAATAACTATTGAATGCAGCAACATTTTTTTTAGTAAATATATTTCCAAAATATAAAAGCAAAGAATTCCCCCAAGACCTTCACAACCTTATTGTTGTAAAACATATTGATGGAATCAGATGAGATAATGGTCTGATACAACTTCAGACTGCGGAAGTGTTACTATACATTCTCGTATGTTAGTATAAGGTCAAGAGTGTGACCACCATTGTGAGTGGGTCCTATTACGTTCAGATTGACCCCTACTGACTCTAGAATAGATACAACCGCTGTTCTCAGAGGGTCTTTTGGGTGATCAAAATGAATATTAAAAATCCCCAATGAATAATGCTTTGTCTACAGAAACAATAAGGTTTGAAATTACTTGTTTTTTTGTGGCTACATACGTTATACTAGTATAAAGAACTTCAAAGAGTTGAATTTATGACTAGGTTTTTGTGTGACGCCAGGAGTTCCTCTCCGAGTCTACTGGGGTGAAAGCCATCAGCACGAAACAACCTAAGATGCTCCCAGAACAGATTCCAATTATTAACAAAGAGCAGATTCTGTTCATTACGGCATGATATTAACCATTCATTTAATGCAAAGCGTCTACTGAACCTTTTACATGTATATCTCTACGTGGGGAGATGTCCAGACACGATGATCTTCGTCACGGGCGATTTGCGTCGTACCATCTCCATCAGTCCCACTTCAGGATTTCAGTCTGTCACAGCATGATGTCATTCACCGAAGCATGCAACTATTTTTTTGGGGGGAGTTTGGGAATCCAGGGCAGAACCCAGATGCTCTTGTCATTCTTCAGGATCGCTGGTACCTGTGCAGTGACATCAAGAACACGAGCTCCAGAAAAACAATATGTGCGCACCTTTAGATAAGGTGATGCAGACTTTCTGACAAATGGAGTCTCCGATGATCATGGTGTTTGGTTTGGTCTCACGGAGAGGAGCAAAATGGTTCTTGGTGGAGTTCTCGAAGACTGGGAGAGGTCTTTGCCCGGGGACTGACCTGCACCTTCCGCTGCTGGTGCACCCAAGGTCCATGGTGTGTCAGTGCCAGAGTGATGGAGACCTGGGCTGGATATGTCCTAGGTGCACAGAGAAACACACAGCTTCGAGTGCTGCGAGTGATAGTACCATGCTGCATGCTTACCTTTTTATGGGCGATAGCATGGGCTGTTTCTAGTGCGGTTCTTCGCTCATGCAGCTGGGCCTGCTTGTCAAGTAGGTCGCCGATCTGTTACTCCATGACATCCAATTCCAACTGCACCATGTATAACTTAAGCGAGTCCTCATCCGTGCTCAAAGGTGGAGAAACAACCAACATATTTGCCTTTATAAACAGTGGTGGATGAGTGAGAAATGTAAAACAAGACTGGCAGTAAGGTGATGCTAGCAGGCTTCAAGCTAGTCGTGGATGTTTGTAAGATCTTGGCTTGGGAGGCCGCCTCGTGGACCTCAAATGGCTTGGGAGATCAGCTCATCGATGTCGGACAGGAACGTGGCTTGGGAGGTTGCCTCATTGACCTCTAGCAGGAACTTGACTTTATGGTGAGGGGGTCACCATGTTGATCTCTGACTGGGGCTCTGGAGCTCAGACTACCTCGTGGGTCTCGAGCTGGAGCTCTGCTCTTTCTCTCTTGTGGAGCCGTTTGTGGGCATGCCAGCTTCCCTTGAAACATTCCTGAGAGCAGAAATATAATCCAGGTATCTCAAGTTTTCTACAGGTGGGACACTGTAGCTACAGTGCCCTGTACTGGTCAGATGCTGTGCCCATTGGTTGGACAAGCCATAAAGCCGGGACCCAATGAACCCAAGCCACTGCCGTTTGTCCGGCTTATGGTTTGCCAGGCTTGAAAAGTACATTTGGCAGTGTATCATGAACTGCCTCGGGTAGTCACACAATCCATAATTCAGTTCCAGGTGGTTTATGTCAGTCCACTGGGGAAACTGGACTTACATGAATGGTGGCCAGACATCCCCATATACTCCGTCATGACACTCTCCTCGCTCTCCTGCTGCTTCCATGTTGTGGGCGAAGTATTCTGTCACGTAATGGAGGTTAGGATGGATGCAAGTGCAGATAAGAGCTTTTATAGAGAGAGGCAGGCAGACAAATCCAAATCATGAGATAATAGCATAGTCAAAAAACAGTCAACAGGTCAGACAATTGTCAAACAGGCACAAACTAGGCAAAACAGGAATCGAGAAACATGGATGAAAACAGCATCAAAACAAGGACACAAAAAAATGATGACCAACAGCTTAGTTAACAGAAACACATAATACTTCACAAAAAGTGAACGAATTGAAACTCCATATAAACTGTGTTTGTAATTGTGCTGTGAATTGGATGCAGGTGTGCTTGATTAGAATGAAGGCGAGTGTTCTGGGAATTGCGGTCCATGGTGACCATGTTTGTAGGCCGCCATGCAGGATGGGAAATGTAGTCACTGTTTGTTGTGATATGACAACATACATATAAATATATACACATATACATATGCATTTATTTATTTATTTATTTATTTATCTTGCAAAGGCTTTTTCCTGGCACACCTCTCACACAGGTCAAATTTGTGCACTCTCTTTCTGATTGTAGAAGCATGCACTTTGACACCAATTGCAAGACTTACTAGCAGATCCTGTGATGAAATTTTGGGGTTCTTGGAGACTTTTTTTTTGCATCAGACAGTTTTCTCTTGGGCTGAATTTACTGGGATGGCCAGTCCTGGACAAATTGGCAGTTGTTTGAAATCTGTGCCATTTTTAGATTATTTTCCTAACAGTGTTCCTAACATTATTTTGTATTTCAAATAATTTGGAGGGGGTGCACGGTGGCTTAGTGGTTAGCACATTCACCTCACGCCACCAGGGGTTCAATTCCCACGGCTCTGTGTGTGCGGAGTTTGCATGTTCTCCCCATGCTGAGGGGGTTTCCTCCGGGTACTCCGGTTTCCTCCCCCAGTCCAAAGACATGCATGGTAGGATGATTGGTGTGTCTAAAGTGTCTGTAGTGTATGAATGGGTGTGTGAATTTGTGTGTGATTGTGTGCCCTGCGATGGACTGGCACCCTGTCCAGGGTGTACACCGCCTTGTACCCGATGCTCCCTGGGATAGGCTCCAGGTTCCCCCGCAACCCTGAAAAGGAGTAAGCGGTTGTAGATGGATGGATGGATAATTTGGAGGTCCTTTTAAATCTCATGCCAGACTCATAGGCATCCACAACCTTTTTCTGAAGGCCTAACAGAACTCTTTAGATCGTGGCATGATGACAACACACACCTCAATAGCAAAGAGAACACCAGCCACTAGATATGAGAGGGGAATAAATAAGACAGGTTCCACCTGCATTCCCAGCAGGTTCTAATCACTGGCACCCAATCTTGAACATCTGATTCTGATTTTATAGATTTGAAGGTGTTATATATGTAGGGGGGGTGCTTACTTTTTCCATGTTACTGATCTGTTTTTCTTAATTTAAATAGTGAAAATTATTACAAAATGTCACTTTTATGTCATTTGATAGAGTGTATCACTTTTATTAATAGGCACTGCTTCAAAGAGGATCAAATGTTTGCTTGTCCAAATATGTCAAAAAAGCCAACAATTTCCATGGGCTGTACATATTTTTTCACTGGAATATATATATATACAGTATCTATCCTGTATGTATATATATATATATATATATATATATATATATATATATATATATATATATATATATATACAGTACATATATATATATATGTATCTCAGCTGCTATATAGTAGGTAAGTACGCAGTTTCAGACGCAGCCCACGGCTTCAAACAGTCGTCTATTTGCACGTATAGCATGACAAATAATTAACTGCACTTGAAGCTTTCATAAAATTAAAAATTAAACACCCAAAACTGTTGTGCCCTGCGATGGACTGGTACCCTGTTCAGGGTGTACCCCGCCCTGTGCCCAATGTTCCCTGGGATAGGCGCCAGGTTCCCCCGCGACCCTGAAGAAGGAGTAAGCGGTAGAAGATGGATGGATGGATGGATGGACACCCAAAACTGTATATGGTACCATAACGAAGACCATCTGTATGTTAATATGTGAAATTCTGGAGGGAACGTCGGACGGCGTGGCGTGGTGACGTAATGACGTGTGCCGTTAATCAATCTATGATCTATGATCTATAATCTATGATCTATAACATGTAAAACAGGAACATGAAAGGAGTATTCTAAAAGCAACTTGTGTAAACACCTTAATCACAATATTGTCTTATCCATGTAAACGTAGTCCCTGTTTCTCCACTCCTCTAGCCTTTCACTAGATTTTGGATCATGGCTGTGGGAATTCACTTCAATTCAGGCAAAATTTCATAACACAGGAGCATTACTGGGCAATAAGGCCTGACTCATAACTCTACTTCAAGTTCAAAGTTCCACTTCAACCCAAATATGTTACATGGTGTGAAGGTCAGGGATCTGTTGAGGCCAGTTGTCAGAGATTTCCTTTCACAACGAGCGCTCAGCAGTCCGAAGAGCAACAGCAAACATGTCCCGAGTTTTTGACATTGACTGTGTTTACTGTTTCACGTGTTTGTTGTAGGTTATATCCTGTCTCCACCCATGTCATGTGAATGGATGTGTCCTAATCATTCTCAGCTGCATCCTGTTACCTCCTCTGATGCATCTGTGTATTTAAACCCCTCGTGTGTATTTTTTTCCCACGGAAAGTATTGTGTTTCTGTGTTTAGCCGCCAGAGACTTACCAAGCCTTCAATCTTTGTTCAAGGTTTTTGATCTTGTTCCTTGTTCCTTGTTCCTCGTTTTGCTCGTTGCCTAGCCTAGTTTATGTTGTTTGTAGATTGCCTGACCCATGTTTTGGATTTGTCTGCCTGCCTCTCATTAAAGCCTTTAACTGCACTTGCATCCATCTCCACCTTGTTTACATGACACCAGTCAGTTGTTCCACACCAAACTTGGCAAACCATTTCTTCTTCTTGCTTGATGCAAGAAGCCATTGTCATGTTGAAACAGGAATGGATATTTCCTGAAGTATTGCAACAAAGTCAAACTCATGATTATTTAATATGTGATTGTATCATGAATTAAGAGTGTCCATATATGTAGTCAGCTACAGTATGTAGTGTAGCTCAGTGTTCAGTAGCAGGTAGGGTGATACCTGCCCATTAACATAAAAGACATGGAGGCATACACTTGTAAGAAAGCTTGCGTTAATTACTCATAACATTACTCCCTATGGTACTAGATTGTTTAATTCAGTTCAGTTCCAGGATTTCTTGCATGAACAGCATTTTTCAGGTCATGCCATAGCATCTCAAATGGATTAAGGTCTGGACACTGACCAAGTTATTATAAAATATACATTTTCTTCTTTTAAAGTTATTCTGTTTTCCATTTATTTCAGCATTTTGTTTCACAAACTTGTTGCATCATCCAACTTCTATTAAGCTCCAGATGACACTCCTTGACCCTTGATCAATATCCTTTAAAAAAATAAATAAAAAAAAAAACCTTTTTATACAAATTTGAATTCACTGTTCACTGTAGGACTTTCTTCAAGCCCTGAGGTATGTATATACAGTACAGTGGTGGAAATAAGTATTGGATGCATCAACATTTTTTCAGTAAATATATTTCCAATGAGGCTATTCACATGAGTATTAACTCAAGAAATCCACAAATATAAAGAATTCACAACATTAAAGTCCGTAAATAAAGTTGTGTGTAACAAAGTGGAATAACACAGGAAAAACATATTGAACACGCTAGTAAAAAGCTGTTCTTCAAATCAAGGTACGGCAAGGAACCAGCTGAAATGCGTAAGTAATTATACTCCTTATCTGTGCAAATTAATATCAGCTGGGTTAATAAATGAATGGTTTGTAAAAAGGCTTTTTGTTACCAAGGTATCACACAAGAAAATTCTCATGATGGAGACCTTCACAACCTTATTGTTGCAAAACATATTGATGGAATCCGATACAGATGTATTTCAAAACTTCTGAATGCCCCAGTAAGCACTATTGGGGCCATTATTTGCAAATGGAAGCAACATCACTCTGTTATATATATATATATATATATATATATATATATATATATATATATATATATATATATATATATATATATATATATATATATATATATATATATATATATATATATATATATATATATATATATATATATATATATATATATATATATATATATATATATATATATAATATGGTGGCTTGGTGGTAAAGGCTCTGGGTTACTGATCGGAAGGTCGGGGGTTCCAGCCCCAGCGCTGCCACTGTTGGGCCCTTGAGAAAGGCCCTTAACCCTCTCTGCTCAAGGTGCACTATATCATGCCTGACCCTGTGCTCTGACCCCAGCTTCCTGACAGGCTGGGGTATGTGAAGAAAAGAATTTCACTGTGCATATGTATATGTGATAAATAAAGACTCAATATAATAATAATGGATTGTGATATTTTTATTGAATCCCCTAAAACAAAAATACTTGCCTAGATGAGTTCCTTAATAGTCATCAAGACATCCCTGAACTCATCTCCAGAACACAGTGTAATGTAATGTCTCATAATTAGCTTATATACTGTCCCTTCTGTTTTTGGTAGTTTTCAGGTGATTTGTGCACACTGTCAAGATTTATGGCTCCCTGTAACACCAAGAATGATTCATTGTCATCAGTTGATTTAGATGTTCCATTTGTAGATGGTTTCTTGATTTGGTTTTGATCCTGTTTATTAGACTAATATCTTGTTCCATAGCCTGTACAGGAGACCTGAAAGGTGCCACAAATGTCACCAAGTAGTGCAAAGTCTTTAAGTTCTTCCATCTACAGGGCCATGGTTATCATCTCCGGGTAATTGCCTAGTATGCCAATCTGATCTTCTCCTTCACAAAGAGATAGGAATCTTCATACTGCTGCAGGATGCAGTCCTTACCTTGGTCATTAGTCAGTGCTGCATTACTGCACAAAATTTGCCTTTCTTTACTGATTATCTGCTGTACATATAATAGATAGTCTTCAGAAGCATTTCAATATCTTCCACTGTTGATACTTTTTTCCAGGCTTCATCAAGTCCGAAATCTTCCCGGTGGGAGTCTTCTGAGTTCGTTGAAGCATTCATCTGCATGACTAGCAAGACATTGTCAATATGAATATAAATTTTTTTCAGGATCTGATTTTGCTTTCTGATTTCTGGCTCTTTGGATTACATTTCTTTATCTTTTTAAACCAGATATGAACTCACCATTTTCTATGCATAAAAGTACTCATGGCTTCTAAATTTGTTTTCTATTCTATATGGTATGTAAGGTAGTCCAGTTCTGCCTACTTTTCCTTTCCTGTGGTCATTTCTTCCTTCTCGTTAGTCTTAGTTTTGTTACCATGCTTTTCCATACATATTATGTTGTTTCCACAATTTGCATACAGTATTTTCTGTAGTGGTATTAAATAATTACAGTATTAAATAATACCTTTATTTCAAGTCAACGATTTTCTCTCTGGCTTGTCCAGCTCGGTCATCCATAAAATTCAATAAAAATACCCTGGTTTGAACATGTTTGTTCTAACCAAAATGTATGTTCACTTGAAGAGCTTGTCTAAGGCTGTAATTCCAAGATTGATTCATTCTCCAGATTTATGACTGCTTGTCATTTCCTTGTTGATTATTGATCTAAACAGGCTGAAGTTGTTTATTCCTATTTCTATTGTAGTTAAGAGACATATGAATTTTAAATTGTTTTGGACTTTTGACTTTTCTTTTTTCTGTAAACCTTCCTTCCCTTAACCCTTCTAGTGCTGTGCAAGCTAAATCTCATGCTAGGATTTCCATCCATCCATCCATCGATCTTCTACCGCTTACTCCTTTTCAGGGTCACGGGGAATCTGGAGCCTATCCCAGGGATCATCGGGCACAAGGCATGCTAGCAGTTTTAGTGGCATATTTTTAAGATTATATGATTATATATATATAACATACCAAACATAACATAAAATAACAAGGTTACTTTCCCACTTTCCACTAGGTGCAGTTTAAGGCTGTCCCAATTAACTCGACCATGTTACAATTGTACATTATTATAACATTATTGAGAAAAAATGTGCATGATGATGTAACATCAAATAAGTCATGATATTTCTACCAGTTCCACTGCAATTGGCTTATTAACATACGTTTTGACTGTCAAAAAATAATAAAAATAAATATTATGAAGTTTACCTGAAGTTTCACAGTGTACCTGAATTCATCCTTATTTCTTAGCAAAGATAAGCCCATGTGAGTTCTACTTATGTATTTCTTAATATTATGTACTAGTTTTGATAATTAATATACATTTTTTTTTTAAAAACTTTAATAATTTGTGTTAGCCTTTCTTTTTCTTAGCAATACCCTATTCTATTTTGATTCTATTATTGTTGTTAATTGATAGAATAGATAATATGTTTAAAAATGAATAACAAGCTGGTGTGGCCGGTGCAGTATTCGATTCAGTAATCACACTTGGAACACACCCCAGTGCACATAGACTTACTTTTACTGATGTTTTGTAGATGGGACCACTAGTGACAGTTTAAAAAATCATGATTAGGATAAAGTCTTTATTGAAGATGATGATACATAAAGATGATACGAAAAAGTCTTAGGAAACAGTTGTTTCTACAAATAAGTAAATATTTCCATCTACTGGCAACATATTGCCATTGCATGGTGGTTTCAGGTGGACCAGAGCCAAATTTAGTCTTATCAAAACTCACAGGTATATGTTTTATTTACTGATTTTGAGATTTTTTGAGCTTTTGTGTACAATGTGCAAAATGAGAAACTTTTGAAATTTTGGGCACTGGAATAACATACTAATAATCAAATTACCTGTTGAATGTGACATACTAAAATAGATTTTCATAATTTATAACATAACAGCACGGTAGAATTTCATTAATTGTGACAGTTAAGACTATTTCTATTTGCTTTCTATTATCTAGAATATAAAATGAAAGTTGTGTTTGTGACATAAAAACATTTTTGTAAAAAATAATAATAATAATAATAATAATAATTTTATTCCCCAAACTCATTTTGTTTATTTCTTAATTTAATTCATTTTTGTGAAACACCTAACATATATTTGATAATGATAATGAGATAATGAGTCTTTATTAATCACATATACATTTCAGCACAGTGAAATTCTTTTCTTCACATACCCCAGCATGTTAGGGTCAGAGCGCAGGGTCAGCTATGAAACAGCGCCCCTGGATCATAGAGGGTTAAGGGCCTTGCTCGATGGCCCAACAGTGGCAGCCTGGTAGTGCAGGGACTTGAACGCCCGACCTTCCGATCAGTAACCCAGTGCCTTATCCGCCAAGCCACCACTGCCCCACATATATTTGTGGATCTCATTCTATATATTTGTGAATTTTTATAATAATAATATAATATAATAATTTTTGTGAATCTTGCTACATTTATTTGTGGATCGTAATCTATTTATTTAGAAATATGAAACAATTTTAACCCCATACAGTAGTGCTGGTAGGTGGATTGATGACTCTAAATCTGTGTGAATGTGTGTGATAGACTGGCATCCCATTGAGGGTGTATTCCTGGCTTGGGTCCAGTGCTCTATGAAAGACTCTGGCTTTTGTATTTCAGGCTTATTTTAATGCAGAATGTTTTGGGGTTATTTAACAATGTTATGTGTGTGTGTGTGTGTGTGTGTGTGTGTGTGTGTGTGTGTACATATATATATATATATATATATATATATATATATTTATATATATATATATATATATATATATATATATATATAAACACAGTTTGCATTTTTGTCCAACTGTTATGTAAAGTTTCGATATATTGGAAGCAAAATGCTCGGAAAATGCTTTCTGTTTCTGAGGAGGAATTTCAAAGTTTTCAACAAGGCAGCAAACGAAAGTAGTCCAGGTACAGTACAACCTCCTTTTTTTTTTAAACAAAGTTTTACTAAAACTTTAAATGTAAGTACTCAACACAGATAAGGAGACTACAGTTAACCAACAATGTATATTTAACCCCAAAATTTGATTGCACTCATGTTGTTCTGGTATGACACTTTCAAATTCTTTAATCATTTATGTCACCCCAATCCTGTATGACTTTTGTTCAACTTTAGAACATAAATGGAGATATTTGAAGAATGTTATAGGCTGTCTTTGTCCATAAAATAAAATGCAATAATTTGCTTATTCCAAAAATGACAAAAGTTCTCCATGCGGCTTGAGTCATATATCTGAAGTGTTCTGAAGCGATACAATCACTTTTTATGGTGATCAAATATAAATTTAAAGCGTTAATCACTCTCAAATCAAATCTAAACACAGATTGGCGGACACATATACAGCATCCAAAATGATGGCATGAACCTCTTTTAGCATCAAACCTCATTGGTTCTCACAGATATCATGATGTCAAACATGTACAGATCAGTGAGGCTTCATGTTACAGTAGATTTTGTTAAAAAAATAAATATATAAAGTAAATTACTTAAATCTCCATCTGATCATCATTTCGTTTCGGAAGACTTGGGATTTACGGCTCAAGATGAGCTTTTATGGTGCCTTTATGTCCTTTTTGGAGCTTGAAAAAACAAGTCACCAATGTCTTTCATTATATGGACAAAAACAGCAGCATGTTCATATTTGACCATTCTTCAAATATCTTAATTTATGTTCTGAAGATGAGCACAAGTCATGCAGGTTTTGAATGATGAGTGCATGATAGAATTTTCATATGCTGGTGAATTGTTTTTTTAAAAAAGTGGTTTGTTAATGGCTGTCAGTCCCTAACATTTCGCTAAAAACATTTTTATTTTTGGTGCTAATGTGTTTTACCATTTATTTATTTTTTTTCTTTGTCTCCTCTTATTTAAGTCACAAAGATGATGACAGCAGTGGCTTACAGGATGTATTCGACAGAATTGAAGAAGTTGTGCTGGCTGCCCAAGGCCTACAAGAAGTCACATCGGTAATGAAAAAGCTCTCCGACATTGCCTCCAGTAACAAGAGAACCAGAAATTTCAGTTAAATTGTTAAAGGTGCACAAAATTCTGTTTTGGCTAATATTGCAGTTGTTTTGGACTTGTTTGCAGTCTTGTGTAAAAGCCATAGTTTCCAGTTACTGATGCCATATAGAAATGTGCTGTTTACAATAGGTCATGATTTAATCCACAGCAAATTAAACAAAAGCCTTTATACTTCACTGGTCATGTGGTATCCTGATGTCAGGGTTACACATGTAACCCTGTTCCCTGTGAAAGGAATGAGACATTGCATTTAGCATAACACTATGGGGAGTGCCTCTCGTGCATGACCAGCATCTGAAGCTTGTGTAAAATCATGCCTATTTGTAGGCCTGCCATGATCAGGTGACATGGCAATTAAGCACGTCGCGTGATATAAATATGGCACCTGTGAACCGCGCCATCAGCCTCTATTATCTGAAACGAAGACGCAATTCACAGACCTGCCCTGGTATGACCAAGCTACGCAATGTCTCGTTCCCTTCTCAGGGAACAGGGTTACATGCGTAACCCAGACGTTCCGTCTCAAAGGGAACGTCAACGTTGCATTTAGCATAACACTATGGGAATGAAAATACCTACTCCGTCATACCGAGGGTATGGCCTGTTCAAAAAGACCCAAGCCCTGGGTGGAATGAATATCCAGGCTGTAATAAAGAATGAATGTATGTGGCATAGACCACCCTGCAGCAGCACACACATCCTGTAAGAATACCCCTTTGGACAATGCTTTCGCAGAGGCGAGCACCCTAGTGGAATGAGCCCTTGTGCCCAGAGGCGTAGCAAGACCGCACGCCTCATAAGCAATAGAGATTGCTTCCAAAATCCAATTAGAGATGCGCTGCTTTGACACAGGCACATTAGTAATATAATCCGGCATAGGATAAAGGAAGGCCTTGGCTAATCCAGGGGCAAAGGCAGGAAGGCGCAACAAAGAAAGCTTGTAGATCTCCTACTCGCTTGAGAGATGTCAGGGCCAGCAGAAGAGCTACCTTTAGAGTCAGAAGATTCTCAGAGGCTGACTCTAAGGGCTCAAACAGGGCCCCTGACAAACCTTCCAGGACCACAGAAAGGTCCCAGGAAGGTATGCATGGCCTGCAGATGGGCCTCAGACGCCTGACACCATGCATAAACCTCGAAGGTAGAGGATGTTGCCCCACAGAGGCTCCATCAACACCGGCGTGGCTGGTCAAAATGCCGGCCACGTAGACCCTGATTGTAGAAGGAGCCCACCCCACTGAGAAACGTTCTTGTAATAACTCCAGGACTGTAGCTATTGCGCAGTTCACTGGGTCTACAGTGGATCCCTGCACATGGGAATCTGCAAAGAAGTGCCATCTAGCAGGGATATTAACTCTGTGAACCTTATTTGAGCTGGCCAATAAGGTTCTACTAGCAGCAGACATAGACTGTCTTGACGAACTCTCGCTAGAACTTGTGGGAGCAGAGCGATCGGGGGGAAAGCATACAGATGTGATCTCGGCTGCATGTGCACCATGGTGTCCAGCCCTAATTGTGCAGGAGGAGTGAGGGCAAACCACAGCGGGCCGTGTATGGTCTCCTCGGAGGCGAACACATGCAGTCCCGCTTGGCCAAACCTCACCATATGGACTCCACCACTTGTGGATGGAGCCACCAATTCCTGGGCCTCAGTCCCTGCCTCAACAGGATGTTTGCACCCATATTCCCTGAATGTACATTGCACTCACTGACAAATTTTCCTTCTGCCCAGAGAAGAATTAGCTGCACTTGCCTGAATAGGGGGCGTGGACATAATCCTCCCTGGTGGTCAATATATGAGACCACCGGTGTGTTGTCTGTAAACACATGGTGACCTCTCAATTGAGGAAGAAGAAATTTCAGTGCTAGTAATATGGCCCACATTTCTAGGCAATTTATATGCCGCTCTATATGAGGGCCGATCCAGAGACTGTGAGCTGGACTACTGTCTAAGACCATGCACCAGCCCATGAGGGAGGTGTCTGTCATTACCATCTTGCGCTAAGGAGACACCCCTAGAGTGTGACCCAATGTTAGAAACCGGCACACTCAAATTCTCAGAGCACGTAGTCATTGCAGCATTACACTGATTACTTTCAGAGGTTTCGTCCTTGGATGAAACTCCCAACTTCTCAGCCACCACTGAACTGTCTCCTGTGCAATAGGCCCATAAGCTCCAATAGTCTCCAAGATCCAGCTTTATCTTGCTCAGTGTTGATAGGATTGACCCTACGCATGTTGGGGATAGAAACACCCTCATCGTAGCAGAATCCTTATAACCCCTAGAAAAGTTGACCACTGCACTGGGGAAAGCATACTTTTCTGAGGTTCAATCTGAGCCCCAAGCTCTTCATGTGGGCGAGAACAACATCTCGATGTTGAACCGCCAGTTCCCTGGATCATGCTAGAATTAAACAGTCGTCTAGGTAGTTTAGTACATGGATGCCCTGGAGTCACAGTGGAGTCAGAGTGACATCCATGCACTTTGTGAAGGTGGGAGGGGATAAAGCTAGTGATATTTCTATGTTGAAATATGCACCTTTTATTTCTATCGACACAAACCAGTCCTCAAACTGAATCTGTGGAACGATAAGTTTGAGCGTCAGCATCTTGAACCTGTATGTCCGAAGAGTACAGCTCAGATGACGCAGATCTAAAATTGACTGCATACTCCTCTATTTTTTGCGGACCAGAAAATAACGGCTGTAAAAACCTCCCTCCCTCAGCGAACGGGGTACTTGTTCTATGGCCCCTTTGTCCAAGAGGGATCTTACTTCCTGTGCTAACGTTGGGCTCGCTACAATGCTACAACGCCTTCTGGAGGTCAGCATCCAGCAACAAACAGCCACACAGCAGCTCGCCCACAGCCTACAAGCCGAACGCCCTCATCCGCACAACCAAAAGATGGCTTCAGTCGGACATACACACCGCCACCAAGGTGGCAGAAAAGTTGGCCATGGACCGGTTTTTAAGGGCTTTACCACAAACAGAACACCAGGTCATGGGGGTACATGCCCCAGGGACCCCCCAGGCCACCCTGGAGCACGCATTGGCCACCCTGGAACTCGGCCGGGAAGAACAGCGAACCCGTAGTCTGCCCCAAGTGTTCCTGCCCCACCGGCCAGACCACCAGCGCTATCCTGAGGGGGGGAGGACCCTCTGGAGTTCACCTGTCCGTGAGACCCCCACGGACGAACCCATGACCACGGAGCCAGACTTAGGGCCACCCAAGAAGGCCCGAAAGCCGTGGTTGGCGGGTGCGCCCTCCACTCACCGAACCCGCCAAAAGCCCCTACCCTGATGGTATGGGTTGAGGGGAGCCCGGTCACTGCCCTGTCAGACACCGGGAGTACCGTGACCCTCACCCGGCAGACGATCCTGCCTAAAGAACTCGGCCGCAGCGGGACCATCACCGTAACCTGCGTCCATAGGGATACCAGGGAAGTCAAAGCAGCCGAGGTCCAGGTCTGCGGAAAAGCAGGCTCCTGGTCACTCCTAGTCGGCATTATCCCTGACCTCCCGGTGCCCCTGCTCCTCGGAAGAGACTGGCCAGGGTTCCCAGCCAGCCCAGCGCCAAAAACCGGCAGGGCACTGAGACGCCTGAAGGAGACCCCAGTCTGGCAGGCCTACTTGGTGGAGGGCGAAGGAGACGCCACAGCAGACGGTAAGCCGCACACACATGCTAACCTGATGTTGTCTGTGTTTCAACAGTTGAACCGGCAGGGAAATTTTGTGCGGGAGCAGAAGGAGGATGACCACCTGAATCACTGTTGGGCCCAGGTGCGACAGATAGAAGGGGTCGACCAGGACCCTGACCAGAGGCTACCCTCCTCCTACTTCCTCATTTGGGGTGGTCTCCTCTACCAGCAAGCCTGCCGCCGAGGGGAGCTTGTGGACCTCCTGGTAGTCCCCAAAACCAAAACACAGACTCTGATGCACCTGGCCCATACCCATCCGCTCAGCGGCCACCTGGGAGCACAAAACACCCTGGAAAAGCTAAGGGATCACTTTGTCTGGCCAGGGATGGACGTAGAAGGCTCCCCTTATTCCTCTACCCATCATAGGTGTCCCCTTCGAATGGATTGGTATGGATCTCATGGGGCTGCTTCCCAAGTCCGCCCGGGGTCACGAGTACGTACTCGTCATACTGGACTACGCCATCCGATACCCCGAGGCAGTACCACTCCGCAAAGCCACCTCCCGCAATATCGCGAAGGAGCTGATGCTCCTCTTCAGCCGGGTGGGGATACCCAGACATCTTGCCTGAACAAGGTATGCCTTTTGTGTCCAAACTAATGGCTGATTTGTGTCAGCTCTTGAAGGGTTAAGCACCTAAAGGCGTCCGTATACCACCCCCAGACCAATGGGCTTGTTGAAAGCTCCATTAATTAAGCTCCATTATTTATACTGTATTTACTCAGTAGATAACCAATATGTTTCAAAAAGACTATGATATCAATACCAATAGGGTTAAAAAAGAGATCATCTACATTACTATTATGTTCTAAAAAAGGGGTTTTCAATTTACTATTAGGCTCTAAAAAAGGGCTTTTCAATTTACTATTATGTTCTAAAAAGGGGCTTTTCAATTTACTATTATGTTCAAAAGTGGAGAGACAAAACAATTTAGAGTGATCTTGGTCTCACTATTATCTCGTGGGGGGGGGGGCAGCTTGACTCAGCTACCCTTATAAATGGCTCTTCATGGTTTTCTCTTAAAATTAAGGCCTTCCTTGCGAGACAAGAATCTTCACCATCTGAATTATGAGTAAGTTACATTTCTCTGTATTTCTGGTTTATAATTTATTTTCATATTTGCTCTATATCTCTATTTTATATATAGTTGTACTGCTTGAAAACGGTTTACTGTACTTCCTACTTCATAATATCATTATATTACCCTTCTACTGTCCTACATATCCTACTATTCTGTATTTTATAAAGAGTTTTCTATTATTATAAGATATTACCCCCTTATAATATCTTAATACTCCTTTTTATTATTCTTATGAAGTTATAATGTTATGTGTGTGTGTGTGTGTGTGTGTGTGTGTGTGTGTGTGTGTGTGTGTGTGTGTGTGTGTGTGTGTGTGTTATGTCTACATGCCTGCCCTTGACTGTACGAGAGCGTGTGTGTGTGTGGTAGCACTCCTCAGCTCTTATACTTCTTTTTGACTTTTTGACTAATAAACCATAGTGTAGTACTCTTAAAGATCTTAAAGTGTGAATCCAATTCGTCAATATCCACCTAACACCGCTTCTGTGTGTCTTGGTGCCCGTCATTTCTTCTTCTCCCCTTTACTGGATACTAGGTCTCCCTCATGTTTATTTCATGTCATTTTTTATCCACAACACTCCTCACAAGATTTCTGACCAGGAAGTCAGAAGAATAGTTAGAAGAGTAGCCCAAGTGCCAAGGACTACTTGGAAAAAAACTCCAGAAAGGTAGACGGAACCATCGTCACAGAGAAAACAATAGGCAATGCACTCCACTGGTCATGTTCACCCTGAAAGACTCCATTACTAAAGGAAAGGCATGTCGAAGCTCGTTTAAAGTTTACTACAACTTATTTGGATAAGCCTATGAAAAACTGGGAGAGTGTAGTCTGGTCAGACAAGAGCAAAATTTAACTTTTTGGCTGTCATACTACACACCATGTTTGGAGAAGAAATGGCACTGCACATCACCCTTAAAACACTATACCAACAGTGAAGTTTGGATGGTACTGGCATACTTCATATAATTGAAGGAACGATGAATGGATGAAATTTTTGAGAAGAATCTGTTTCCATCCACCAGGATGATGATGAGACGTGGGTGGACCACACAGCAGGACAATGATCCAAAGCATACAGCAAAGGAAACTCTCAATTGGTTTCAGAGAAAAAAAAATCAAGGTGTTTGAATAGCCCAGTCAGTCATCTGACTTGAATCCAATTGAACAAGATTTAAAGACCATATGTTTAGAAGAATGGGCCAAAATCACATCTACATACTGCGGCTGATTAATTTCTTCATACAGGAAGCGTCTTGAAGCTATCACTACAAGCAAAGCCTTCTCCACTAAGCATTAAAATAAATTTCAGTTAGTGTGGACTTTAATATTTGGATTTCTTTATATGTGTGGATTTCTTGAGTTAATACCAAAGTCTGGTGAAAAATGTTATGTGGATAGCCTCATTGGAAATATATTTACTGAAATAAATGTTGATGCGTTCAATACTTATTTCCCCACTGTAAGTTCACATGGCTAGCAAGGGCCCTTTGGAGTCTCCAAAAGGTGGTTTTGGCAAAACACAAAATGGTCCAATTGTGTTTTCCAGCAAATAGCTCCCAACTGTAGCCATCTGCAGGGATCTGTATGCACAAAAAAAAAAAAAAAAAAAAAAAAAAAGGCAGAAAAAATCCCTTCTATTTCATTATGTTCTAACTTCTATTACTCAATACTAGTAGCACTTACACTTCAGAGTGTCACTTTTCAAAAGAGACCAAAATCATGCATGTACTCCAAATGGTTCAAGACCGGCTTTAATTTTACTTTGGGATAGGCATATTTTAGGCTAATTTTACAGGAGCTTTACGTGTGCATGCACACATATTTCAGTCATGATGCAGAGACAGGGTTTATAGGTAAGTGTTGCATGCATTTACGTTCTTGTGCACCATGAGCTAACTGCGTGTTGTGCCTGTCTTCAGTGCTGTGCGTCCACTGGCCTTCAGGTGAATGTAGATTTGGTTGGCATGAAGGCGTATCTGCTTGCTCACCTGGATATTTTTATCTTCTTTCTGTGCGTTTTATCAAAGTTTTCAGAGTAATGTTGTTCCAAATGCATCTTAAGTGTAAACAATAAAACTATAAACTAGTTTAAATGGGGAAAAAATCCCTTATGATATCTAGTATATAATGTCTTCAACAGGTGGGTGACATGCTCGTGCTCCCCAACCACTTTTTGATTGAGTTACTTTTTTAGTTTCTCAGAGCGTTGTCTTTAATAAAATGTCTCCTCTATTATAAAATATCACTGTGAATAGCTATAAATGAACAGCACGAGCTACTAGATCAGTTTCCTCCCTGCTTTTCAGCTTTGCTTTGGCAATATAATCACCTTAATGTATAATAGATTTATTTACAGAAAAATACAATCATGATGTGGCATGTGTGAATATAAAGCCTGAGGTTTTATATCATCTGCCTTTATATCAGCCAATTTCATTCTGCAGGATTTCACACTTTTTTTTCTTTTAACAGGTTCCCAGTATGGGACAGGTGATACAACCAATCATCCATCATTTAATTTCACACTAGTTAAATTGATGGTGTTTGTTACGCCACGGCGAAGTCGCAGCCGCTGTGCCGGCCGGACTACACATCCCAGCCACACCCGCGCTCAAGTTCGCCAAAATACTGAGTGCAAACACCTGCGTGCTGCCCAAGGTTATTTAAGACCCTATTAACAACAATGTGGTGCAAAGTAACGCTAAGGCTTTCTCTACATTGGCTTGTTACCACGCTCTCTACGAAAAATTGTATCTTCATTGGTTTTGGAACTTCCGCCTCGTTCTCAACTACGATTCTGGATTTACGTTTTGGATTATTGTGTTTGCCTCGGACTTTGTGCTCCACGCTTCACGACTCGCTCTCCTATCTGCTTATCCTCGGCCCGCGCTTGCCTCGTACCAGGTAACGTGACAGATTATTTCGCCGATCATGGAGGCAGCGGGCGGCCCGGTTGGGTACAGGTGTGTCGGGAGAAGGACCTATTGCTAAGCGCGAAGGACGAACAGATTGACTGCCTCACGCAACAACTAGAGCAGCTCTACGTCACCGATGGGCAACCCATGGCTCCCGCTGCAGTCGGCTTTCGTTCCGCTTTTTTCCCGCGCACAAGCTCCAGCTGCGCACGCAGCACTCACCCCAGTGCCGCTGGTTGTACACTATCCGCCCATGCCGACACCAGAGCGCTATACCGGCAAGTCCGACCAATGTAAGGGTTTCATGCTGCAATGTATCTTGCTCTTCGAAAATAACCCAGAGATGCCGGAGGAGCGCCGGTTAGCACACTTCATTGAACTACTCTCCGGTCGCGCCCTGGAGTGGGCCACGGCAGAATGGGCGCGAGGAGGAATGGTCCAACCAGCGCTCACAGAGTTTCTCACGTGCTTCCAACGCACATTTGATCATTCCCCAGATGGCTGGGAGACTGGGCAGGAGCTCCTCGCGATTGCACAGGGTCCTCGCGGTGTGGTGGATTATGCCCTGGAATTCTGCACCGTAGCTGCACGGAGTGGGTGGAATGAGCCGGCACTTAAGACCGCTTTTCGGCAAGGTCTCAACCCTGGGCTGGTCCGGGAACTAGCGTGCCGGGGTGAACAACTGACCCTTGACGAGCTCATCAACCTAGCGGTAAGGCTGGACCGCCTTCGCCGCACTAATTGCCCCGCGATGTGGAATCCCACTGCCCATGCAGCTCGGCCTGGCACGGATCCGTGAGGCGGAGAGAGAGAAGCGACGCTGAGAGGTAAGGTGCTTCTACTGCGGGGAGAGCTCTCACTTCGTTCGCCAGTGCCCACAACGGAGGGCGCGATCAACGGAGGAGGGCCCCATCAACCAACCTCGTTGTCCCTGGGTGAGTGTGTTCCAATTATCTAAAGCTGATTCTCTAGCGTTTCCTGTGTTGCTCAAATGGTCAGACAAATCTTTTGTGCTTTCAGCACTCATCGACTTGGGGGCAGCGGAAAACTTTGATGAGCAGACAGCGCGCACCCTCAGCCTCCCCAGTCAAGCCCTGCTCCAGCCACGAGAGGTGCATTCTATCGACGGGTCCCCCATAGGAGGTGGGGTCATCTCCCGTCCCACGGCCCCAATCACTATGCAAGCCAGTGCCCTCCATCAGGAAACCATTGTCCTATATATCACAGTATCTACCCGTCACCCCATCATTCTTGACTTACCGTGGCTCGAACGGCATGACCCCCAGATATCCTGGACCACCAAACAGATAACCAGGTGGTCTCCTTTCTGCCTACGTCATTGCCTGACGGGCCCCACAGCTCCGGTAACTGCCACTACAGTGGAAAGCCCCCTGTCTTCAGACCCGGTCACCGTGCCACTTGCTTATCATGACCTCCGCACGGTATTCAGCAAAGGGCGTGCAAGCCGTCTACCTCCCCATTGGGCATATGATTGTGCCATAGACCTTCTCCCCGGCGCTAGCCCACCACGGGGTCGAGTGTACCCGCTCTCCAAGGCAGAACAGCGGGCCATGGACACCTATATTCAAGAGGCACTGCAGCAGGGGTACATTCGGCCGTCCACGTCACCCGCTTCGGCTGGATTCTTCTTCGTGGAGAAGAAAGGGGGGGCATGCGACCGTGTATTGATTATAGGGGGCTCAACCAGGTGACCGTCAAGTACCGTTACCCCCTGCCACTAGTGCCTGCCGCCCTTGAACAGCTAAGATCTGCGTCCTTCTCCAAGAAGCTGTATTTACACAGTGCATACAACCTAATCTGCATCAGGGAGGGCGACAAGTGGAAGACGGCCTTCAGCACCACTTCCGGGCACTACGAATATTTGGTCATGCCGTATGGGCTTGCTAACGCTCCCTCAGTGTTCCAAAACCTGATCAACGATGTCCTGAGGGATCTACTGGGGCACTGCGTCATCGCGTATATCCACGACATATTGATCTACTCGATGTCCCTGAAGGAGCACATTAAACAGGTCCGCCAAGTGCTGGCACGTCTGATGG
This sequence comes from Ictalurus punctatus, assembly GCF_001660625.3. Taxonomy (NCBI): domain Eukaryota; kingdom Metazoa; phylum Chordata; class Actinopteri; order Siluriformes; family Ictaluridae; genus Ictalurus; species Ictalurus punctatus. Next base: position 13,419,221 of record NC_030430.2, read on the forward strand.
AACACCAGCTGTATGCGAAGGCCAAAAAGTGCGAATTTCATCGACGCACCATTAAGTTTCTGGGGTATGTCACCACTGACTCCCCGGCCATGGACGAGTGGTTTCGCCGCAGCGAGCAGATCTGGGAGAGCGTACATCAACAACTGGTACGAACCTCTCACATCGCCAAGCGGAAAGAGGACAGGCATCGTGGAGCGCACCCTGATTATCAGCCATGGGACAGGGTATGGCTTTCTACGAGGAACCTTAAAACACCTCTCTCAGGCAGCAAATTGGGACCCAAGTATGCTGGCCCTTTCCGGATCCTGAAACGGGTAAACAAGGTTACGTACCGCCTAGACCTCCCCAAACACAGCCGCATCGCCCCCTCATTCCATGTCTCCCTCCTCAAGCCAGTAACACTGGGCCCTTTAGCCACGGCAGTTCCGGAGAATACCCCGCCTGACCCGTTAGAGATTGAAGGTCGCCCAGCCTACCGTGTGCAGGAGATCATGGACTCCAGACGCAGGAGAGGGGGGCTTGAGTATCTGGTAGATTGGGAAGGTTACGGCCCAGAGGATCAATGCTGGATCCCATCCCAGGACATTCTGGATGCAAGCTTGCGTGACAACTTCCACGCAGCTCATCCAGACAGACCGGCACCCCGGAGGAGAGGACGGCCTCGGAAGAAGTCGGCTCCCGGAGTGAGCCCTTTGGGGGGGGACTCTGTTACGCCACTCGAACTCGCGGCTGCTGTGCCGGTGTGGACTACACATCCCAGCCACTCCCATGCTCAAGTTCACCGGAATACTGAGTGCAAACACCTGAGCGCCACCCAAGGTTATTTAAGACCCTATTAACAACAACGAGGTGCGAAGTAACGCTAAGGCTTTCTCTACGTTGGCTTGTTACCACGCTCTCTACGAAACATTGTATCTTCATTGGTTTTGGAACTTCCGCCTCGTTCTCAACTATGATTCTGGATTTACGTTTTGGATTGTCTGACTTTGTGCTCCATGCTTGACGACTCGCTCTCAGATCTCCTTATCCTCGGCCCATGCTTGCCTCCTACCAAGTAACGTGACAGTGTTCATTATATGAGCTGCTTGATACTGCTGTGTACAGACTAGTGAAAACGTTTCAAAAATGCTTTTGGTGAGAATTGACTTGATTTATAATTGATCATGCAAGGTTTCTTTTCCTATGATACATGACAAAGGACATCAAACTTACTGTTACAGTACATTTTTTAACTGGAAGCGGGGCATTGTTGAGCATCGTTTTGTGAATGGAGGACAGACATAGAAGGTAAATGGTAAGGATCACATACCTCTGGTTTGGCTAATGAATGTTCTGTGTTGCAGTGAGCAACAGAAGGGATAAGGAAGCGAGAGATGAGAGCCTAGAGAGAGAGAGCAGACCAGCACAAAGCCTTGTATGTGTGTGTTTGTGTGTCTTTCTTTGACTGTGTCCACTGAAAATTTAAGTAAAAATAAAGAGAAAAAAGAGCCCTTTTGAGTTGTCCTCAGCCTTCCCACCTCCTCATTCCCGGCCCAACCCAGGAGGAGTGCTACACTGGTGCCAAAACCCTGAAAGTGTGTGTGTGTGTGTGTATGTGTGTGTGTGTGTGTGTGTGTGTGTGTGTGTGTGTGTGTGTGTGTGTGTGTGTGTGTGTCTGAATGAGTAAGCTGAAAAGTGAAAGTAAAAATAAAGAGAATAAAGTTGTCTCAGCCTGCCTCTCACCTCCTCAGACCCAACCCAACTGAGTAGAAGTGCTACACATTAGCACAACTTTGATTCTGATCTTCCAGTGCACAGGGCTGCAGCCTTGATTTTTACCAAGGTATTTAGTCCCAGCCCCACTAAATTACAGAGAAGTTTTTGAAGACTATAGCATAAATCGATGCATTTTACTGCATTTTGAGAGCAACAATAATCACTTTGCAAATAATTTCAGTAACAAAATATAGATCAACATTGCACTAGCAATTAGAGTAGAATCCAGCATTGAAATTAAAGGGCTAAAACTGATGCTTGGGGATTTGTTTAGCATCTACAAATACTGGAGCATCTTTTAAGATAATTTGAGATAGATTCCTAGATGTCACAACATAAAAACACAAAACAACATGCAATGTATTTATGTTGGATTGTGTGTGTGCGTGTGTGAGAGAGTAAGAGAGAGATACTCTTTATACTTTACTATTTACATTTCACATGTTCATCAAACACATGCCAGATGAACATCCATGTATCTATTTTCAAGACCGCTTACCCTACATTGGGTCGCAGAGGAGCCTGGAGCCTGTCCTACGGAACTCGGGGCACATGGCGGTGGGGGGGACGACACGGTGCAATGCACAGTCACACACACGCATCCAATTAACATGTTTAAGTAATGTGTCTCCATGTAAAATAAAATAAATAAATAAATAAACTACTGTCAGAGTTATGTGTTTTCAGTATTAACAACAACATTGATGAGATAATGGATCTGGCCATTTTTAACAAACTGACACATTTAAATGCTGCGGACAACCAGCTAGAGGACATACAGGAATTGGAGACGGTGTTTAGCCAGTAGCCTCAACTGCATTGAATGAATTTGAGTATAAATCCTGTCTGTCATAAACCCAAATACAGAGACAGACTAATAGCTGTTTGCAAAAGGCTGGAGAAACTTGATGGTAAGGAGGTAACTCCTTGGCTAGGCAGTACTTAATCAACTGGAAAGCCTCAAAAGACACCAAGAAGAAAATAATAGAATAGAATAATAGAATCGGACAAATCACATCCCCTTTCTGTTGACTTTCACTCGGGCCCCCAAAATCCCATTTCCTATAACTCTGCTGGCTTTCCAAGGAAGAGAAAGCCACTCTGATTTAGGAGACCCATCAAGAAAATGAGGTCAAGTGCAGTGCAGAGAAACTGCAGAGGCATAACTATTAAGAATTTTCAAGACCCCCTGAGCACAGGATTAATTAAACAAATCCAAGAGACAAAATTTCAGTCATATGGCTCTCTGAGCATCCTCTAGAAGAACCTTTGCAGACCTCTTAGAACATTTCCCATGGCCTGCATACCACACAAAGACAGTTCATCACGAGTGCAGGTGGAATGGATCTGAGTGCTCACAAAAAGCACTTTGAGTCACATTTCAATGCACTTACAGACTGTATTGGTCTTTGATCAGTTTATTGACAGCTACTTGATCAAACAATGCCTGTAAAAATTTCTGTTTTTATCACATGCCAGTGAAATTTTTTATTTTATGGCCTAATTTTGGGTATTTTTCACATTATATTTTAATTAGTTTAATATTTGTTACATCAGGACTTCCTGTTATTTACAATCTCTGGATGAAGAGAAAGGAGAAGTGCTGGGGTAGTAACATCTCACCCAAGGTCTAGTTGCAGTAGACGTCCCTGCCAGTGCTCCGCCACCAGTAGACTTTCTGGGGTTAAAGGAGCGAAACATTGTTGAGCGGTGGTACCCGAATGAAGACCCTACAGCTGACCTATGCCATATGGAACCTGTTGCACTGAGCATGCCCTGAGTCACTGGGAAGGTCTGTAGGTCTGAAGGTATTGCGTTGGGCAAGAATGTCTGAGTGGTATTAGGTGTAACAGGAGGAAACCATATGCAACCAGTGGCATTGAGCATGCATTAACAGTGCCAGTGGGGTTGGTACAGCCTTAATCACTGGGGAGGCCATATGGTTTGGATGCGTTAGGTACATGGGCATCAAAGGAGGTGCGACAGCCTGCAATGTCATACTGTAGCAGGTCAACATCTACCTGTGTAATCAGCAGTATGAGGCAGTGTTTGCATTAAAATATCTTCTGCATTTACAAAACAAAACAAAAAGAATGCATACTCGCGCAGGGATTGCACCAGAGACCTTTGAAAATCCCCCTGGTGGTACAGGAATATTATAACGCTTCAAAATCTTATCATACTGTATGTAAAGAGTAAACCAACTGTATCTAAACAACTGGTCCACCAGTACAATATTATTTCGAAACCAATTTTCAAATAAAAGAGCCTTTTGTTTATATAAATGGCCTTATTGTTCGTTGATTATTAACATAACATCATAAGAGCACGTCATGTACTGGAATAAAGTTGGTTTGACGTTGGACGTTCGATATTCGCAGATGTGCGGAAATTAAGGGACCGTCTCTAAAGTTACATACGACATTGTTAAACACGTTTCTAACTTCAATAGCATTTGAAGGGAATGACTTACAGTCATATAACCAACTGTAAAGTGTTCATCTAGGTGTCAGCTATAATGCACACCTTTTAGGTTTCTGATATTTATTCAAATAAGCTATTAAATCATATGTAAATATGTAAATATTATAGCTGACACCTAGATGAACACTTTACAGTTGGTTGTGTGACTGTAAGTCATTCCCTTCAAATGCTATTGAGCATTCAATATTTCGTGTATGGGCCCATTCTGTAGTGAAATAAATGGCAAAATTTACATATGATTTAATAGTTTATTTTAATAAATATCAGAGATCTAAAAGGTGTGCATTATAGCTGACACCTACGTGAACACTTTACAGTCGGTTGTGTGACTGTAAGTCATTCCATTCAAATGCTATTGAAGTTAGAAACGTGTATAACGATGTCGTATGTAACTTTAGAGACGGTCCCTTAATTTCCGCATATCTGCAAATATCGAACATCCAACGTCAAACCAACTTTATGCCAGTACGTCGTGTTTAGTAGCAGACAAGTGACATTTTTTAAAAGCGTGTGAGGCGCGCGCACAGCTGTATTGGCACGCGGTTGGTTGAAAAACTCGGTGGCACCACAGGAGGGCGGGGCTCTCACTGGAACGGTGTCTTAAGCGCTTTGGATCAGCAGACTACAGTATGAGAGGCGCACACACGACACGCGTGGATGTGGAGAGATAGCCCGAAGAACTCGTCTTAGAGACATCTGAAGGCGTCGTTGTGTGAAAATGTGAGTGTCTGTTAACGTTCTTTCTAGTCACAGTGACGATTAAACAGACAAACCCAAAAACAATGAACAGTAGCGATGTTCATGGCAGTGTAGAGAAGCCCAAATGAGCATCACTTAAATCCGGCGATATGGCTGACAGGTCTGGATGCTTAGCTAGCTAGCTTAGATTGCGCATGCTAAACAAAAAGCGGTCGTAGCAGATTGTCTGATATTTGGTCAGTATACATCTGAGTTGTGTTATCCATCCATCCGTCTACTATAACGCTTATCCTTCAGGGTCGCGAGGAACCTGGAGCCTGTCCTAGGGAGCATCGGGCACAAGGCGTGGTACACCCTGGACAGGGTGCCAATCCGGGTTGTGTTATTTCAGGATTTATTCCTATGATGAAACGGAACGAAAGTGTCATTAAATCGTGCTGTAGTCAGCATGCGTGTTCTCTACAAGTACAGCAGAATAGGGGAGGTGAGCCAGATCGGTCCTTCAGTGTCCACTTTAAATGCCTGTCTGAATAAGAATAATGCAAGAATTCATGATGACATTTGTGTCAAAAAAACAACCTGATGCAGAATAAAAATATGTAATGCTGAAATATGAGCAGAGAAGTATGTCAGACTGGAGCCCTGCCTATGCTAGGTGCACTACAGCATACTGTACTGCTCAATGACTCTCTTCTGAACATATACAACACTGGAGAAATGTAGGGGGTACAGAGATATATGAGCATGTTTGCCTTGCACCTCTGGGACTGGGGGTTCGATTCCTGCCTCCGCTCTGTGTGCATGCTTCTGAGTTTTTCTCTGGTTTCCTCCCCCAGTCCAGAGACATGCATTGTAGGCTGACAGGCATCATCTAAATTGTCTGTAGTTTTTTAATGTGTGTGTGAATGTTTATATGATTGTGCCCTATGATGGGTTGGCATCCCATACAGGTATGAGCAGTACAGAAAATGGATAGCAACTGGATGATGGATAATGATAATAATAATAATAATAATAATAATAATAATAATAATAATTAATAATAATAATCATTAATTCAACTTCAGTACCTGTTATATTCTGATCTGTGTTGCAGTGAACAATGGGCAGAAGGTATAATAATTCACCTTGTATGGGATGCCAGTCCATCACAGGGCACTCTGCACACACACACTCACATTCACACACTCATTCACACATAGGGAATATTTAGAGTTGACAGTCCCACTACTGGCATGTTTTTGGGTATTTGGGGGACATTGGTGAACCTGTCTGACATTCAAGACTCCACCTAGATAGTAAACCAAGCTCAGTATCAAACCAGGGACCCTTAAAGTGTGAGGCATCAATACCACTCTCTACATGGGTTATTATTATTATTATTATTATTATTATTATTATTATTATTGCATTTATATAGCACGTTTAGAAACATAAAAAAACACGCTTACAATGATTAGCACACAAACAACACATTATAAGATGTCAATTTGCTTACCATTCATATCACAGATGGGCATGTGTATGACTTTCGTCAGTGTACCCAGTAGCTTTGAGGGTATTAAAAAAAAAGTTCTGTATTATGTTGAGGCTGGCTACTGACACAAAATGTGATTAAGTTGTAAGAAGCCCAGTGGACATCTGTTCCCCTAAGCCTTATGCCTAGAGGTGCGCTAAGCTCTCAGAAGGATTTGTCTAAATGTGTACACAAAAATATCTTACAGCATATATTCGTTTCCAGCAGGATTTATTTGGACACTATATACCTTCTATGTTCATTATAAAGAAGTAGGTTTGTTGTGCAGGATTTTCTGTATTTTGATGAATAATCATGCCTAATACCACTTAATAGACTACTGCTACTACTATTATTAATATTAATTAGTATTGTAAACTTTTAACCCCGCCGACTTTGGGATGACTTTGGGATGACTTCTTAATGTGGCTGAATGAGCAAATAATTTGGACATCTGGCCCACCCAAAAAAAGTGCTCTTATAGCTAGAAGTTACACCACGGTTTTGTTAACATCACCAAACCCAGTTCTCGCAAGGAACTGTCATTTTAAGAAGCTGCATTGAGTGATGTTGCTCAACTGGTGTCAACATTTCTGCATGATGTGTATCCATGTAGCAGGCTACTTCAATAGACTTTACCATGTCTGCAATTGACGGCATGCTGTGTCTTTTCCCCCTGTTACTCGTACATTGTAATCAGATGATATAATAACATGAACATGTATTTCAGTTTCTGTTAACACTGGAAGAGATCGTAATTACTAAAAAAAATGTAAAAAAGAAAAAAGTAAAGGATATAAAACGATATCTTTATATCCATGCTATCTCTGAAAATGTGTATTATGACATAATTTATCATGTTATTATCGCCCAGCCCTAGTCACCATAAATGCCTAACAGCAACTACAATGTTGGGTCCATTGTCTGTGGTTAAGGATGACATTTAGTTTCAACTTGATTCATTCCTGTCAAGTTGGGTGGCAGAGAGAGGTGAAATTGCAGGTTGTCTTTATTTAAAAAAAATTAGGTCCAAACAGTCAAAAACACAATCCAAAAATCAAGATCAGACAGGCATGAAATCAAGCATTCAGTGAACAACCAATAGGCAAATTCAAATATCAAACAAAACAAAGTCAGAAATAAAGCAGAACAGTATTTTATATTATAGAATAGTATTTATATTAGAACAGTATTGGCTTTGTCAAGCCAACATAACTAGAACAACAATACAGAATGCAAATGACTTGGAATCATAACTTGTAATACCAGGAGACTTCGCAATGTCTATGTATGTGTGTGTGTTTGTGTGTATGTAAGTGTGTGTGTGAAGGGCAACAGGTGAGTGTAATCAGAATTCCAGTAATTCAGTTCAATTCAATTTTATTTGTATAGTGCTTTTGACAATGGACATTGTCTCAAAGCAGCTATGAAACATCCCAGCCAACACACCCGTGTGGGGCCCAAAGGTTTTGCACCTGGGCTGATAGTTGGGGCCCACCTGGGCTATCCAACTGGGGCCCAGCCAATTTTGTCCTCAGTTTCCATGGAGGCCCCACATGGGTTAGCCCAGATAGGTTGGTGATGGGCCCTTGATGGGCTCCATATAACCCAGGTGTCTCCCATTTGGACCCTACAGGAGTCGGCCTTTTATCTAGTGCACTTATGGGCCACAACAGGTGTGTTGTTTATTTATATATATAATGTGTATATATATATATATATATATATATATATATATATATATATATATATATATATATATATATATATATATATACTGTATGTCTGCTTGTGTTACCACATTTTACAGTAAACCCCTAAATACAAATGTTACATTTAACGCACTAAAGTACAGTAAATGTATTGCTTCAATGAAGAGAGACCCATTAGTTCATGCTTTACTTCATTAAGCAAGGCTTTAATGGGAATAATTTGTACATAACTATAATAACTTGTAAATATAAATATAAAAACTCAAAGTTTTCCAAAATCTGAAAAATGCAGTGAAGCCAGATTTTAACTTGTACTGTTCATATCTGCATATCTGAAAACTCTAAAATGAAGTATTCCAATACAAAACAAAATAAACAAACAAAAAAATGCAGTGCAGCTCCTCACTCCTCTGTCCCCTTTAAAAAGAGAAAATAAATTAATTAAACATTTTGCCACTTTTTTATTCCTCTTTTCAAAGTTAAATCAGATACATTTATGGCAAAGAACTGTACAGATGCAGATGTCACGACAATCTATCAATAAATCCTCATGTGTAAAATATACTGGCTGTGGATGAGAGAGTTGACTGCTGGAAGTCACAGATGTTGTATTTAAGTTTATGTTCTGCTTGTTAAACAGTTGTTTAATTAATTGCTATTAAACACATTCGGACAGATTTGAATTGCTAGTTTTATTCTCAATTCTTATCGTTTTGGTTATGGGGCAGCAGAAATTCAGGAAAAATAATATACCATCTTCTAACAGTATAAAAGAGGCGCAAACTCTGAAGGAGTTAGCTACCCAGTGATGTTAGTTAGCTGTAATTCTAACATGACAAGCCAAACTAATGTTTTGGTTAACATTATGTTGTGAAAACAATGTATTTCTAATACATTTCATTTTTCAGTTTTGATATAATGATGTATGTTCTTACCTTGGGTACACTGACAAAGTCACCTCTGGAAAATTAACAGCACAATGGCAGTGGCATAAATGGAAAAGTCGGGGGGTGGGAGATTACGATGCTTACGTGCATTACGATGTTATCTCGCCACATCCTGGAAAAAAGTTTCACAAGATCTCACAATAGTCTTTTTTTTCAAAACTGTTTTTTTTTCTCCATGTTTGCACTCTCTTGATCCTTTTAAAGAGCGTAAAATCTGGTAAAATTGCATAAGTGTTGGCATTTTTAGACTTTGATTAGACTAAAGTAGCTTAACTTACCAGCTATAACATTTGAACATTAGTTCAAGTGTCAAAGCAACAACAACAATAAAAACAATAAAACAAATATATTTTTTTCAACTGTGCCTATTTGTGTACTATCTCAGACCCATGTAATCAGCCTATAATGGATTTATTGTGTTTGCACTTGTCTAACCCATTTGGTAAACCAAAATGGGTCCTATTTGTGTTGACCATTTTGAGCCCGTGCACTCATTTTCCATTAGTGACCTAGGAGCCACACAAGGAGCCCACCTGGGTTCGCCCTTGTGGGACCAACTTAGTTGACCCAAGTGGGCCCCAGATAAGATGCCCATTTTGGGTCCATGCCCACTCGGTACCCCTGTAGCCCAAGTGTAACCCATGTGGGGCCCACATAAACATGTTGGATAGGATATGGCCTGGTTTGTAGCTCTTGGTGCTGATGGGAAATGGATACTGATTCAGCCATTCAGTGTTACAGCAGTGCATTCTGGGAATTGGAATTTGTGACCAAATTCCAATTCTGAAATTCCGACTGTGATGTGACAGAACCCCCCTCTCTTGAAGTTAATATTTTTTGTTCTCACTCTGGGACATGGGTCATGGGACATGGGCCTGGATGATCAGGATGTCTAGTGTGGATTCTTCTGGGCCATACCCCTCCCATTCAATGAGACATTTCTACGTCGAGTCCAGTTGATACATGACACTGTTAATGCATCTGAAAATTTTGAATGGGCTGGTGAACCCAGTGAACATTGTATAAAAGTGTGTACAAAATCAATTGAAATTCAATGATTGTTTTGGGGAAAGGCCAGTCTCTTATGTCATTCACAATTCCTTTTTATGTATTATAAATTTCATATGAGGCAAATACGGTTGTCACGGGATCAACATTTCAGTAGTTGGTACCATCCATCCATCTTCTATACCGCTTATCCTTCCTTCAGGGTCACGGGGAAACCTGGAGCCTATCCCAGGGAGCATTGGGCACAAGGCGGGGTACACCCTGCCGGGGCACACTCACCTGCCGGGGCACACTCACATACACATTCACACACCCATTCAGACATGCCAATGAGCCTACCATGCATGTCTTTGGAATGGGGAAGGAAACAGGTGTACCTGGAGGAAACCCCCACAGCATGGGGAGAACATGCAAACTCTGCACACACAGGGCCACGGTGGGGTGGGAATCGAACCCCCGACCCTGGAGGTGTGAGGCGAACATGCACTAAGCCACCATGCGCCCCTAGTTGGTACCAATACCAGTAAAATTCCACGGTACTCTGTACCAATTTCAGTACCAAAGCAAAACACAAAAACATGCTAATTAAACAACACACTATTTTAATAATAAAGTTAAATATCAGTATAAAATTTATTTTTTTAAATGCCATTCTGTATACTTCAAGTATTTCATTATTAAAGCTACTAGAGTTATCCAGCCAAGAGTAGAAATATTTTCCTGACTGACTGATATTAAAGACATAAACAGTACTAGCCACACATCTATTATTTTCTAACACATGAATTTCTGATATATAGGTCAGCAAAAAGCCTCTGGTGTGTAAAATTAGTAAACCCCATCATGCCCTCCCATTTATTTTATCCCAATAAAAGTTAATGCATTAAATGGTTAATAAGGACTATTGACCATATTAGCGTTAAATGCACATATTCTAACCATTAAATAAGCAAAAAACGAGGATGTTTTATAATACACTCAAATTAAACTACGCTACAACATTCATAATGCAACCGCTACCATAATTTGAAACTCACCTGCTTGAACTACTTGAATAAATACTGCAGTTAAGCCAGCCACTCTTCCTGAAAGCAAAGTTAATCTATCCACACATAAATTTTCGGGGCACGACTTTTACACACTTAGCTGTAACACCACCGAAAGTGGAAAACGACCGTCAGCGAGCTCCTACACAACAAAAGCAAATTAACAATGATCATTTTAAATAATAAGTAACAAAACCAAAAATTGACATAAATCTGTCTTTAAGGTGCTTTAATAGGTTAGATGCGTTTCCTCCTTTCAACACAAAACTTAAATTACACCGTTTGCAAATCGGTTTTTGGTTACTGATGATGTTCCATTTGTGATCTGCCTCAAATTCAAAGTATTTCCAGACATGGCTCTTTGCACCTTTCTAGTCCACAAGCTTTTGTGGATTTGGAGCCACCGCACCAGCAGCTCTGGTGGTTGCCATGGCTGTGCCTGAAACCACATGCATTTTGCATGTACATGTATTTCGACTCATATATAGTAGATAAGTATGCGCTTTCAGATGCAGCCATGGCAATCAGCGGAGCTGCTGTTGCGGTGGCTCCAATGTCTTCTTGTTGCACAGTTCACCCATGAAAAGTACCTGACTGACTATCTGTCAGAAAGCGCATCAGTACCGGGTTGACCCAGTACTCGCTACTACCGGTACTTATGACAATCTGGTACCATCAACTTTTTTTTCTTTTTTGTACTGACTTGGTACCAAAGTACCGGTACTTTTGACAACCCTAGAGGCAAATGGAAATTTTCTCCTGTGACAGAATTTGCTTTCTAGTAGTTTGGCCAGCACATGCTTACATGACTTTCAAGAGTGGGGGAGTAGATCAGAATACCGTCACTATATGCAATGACACATTTTTCCAGCATATTGCACAAGACATCGTTTATCAACACCTGAAAGACGGAGGGTGTCTTAGAGAGCCCATATAGCATGATGCAGTATTTAAAATGACCAGAGGTGGTGCTAAAAAGTGTTTTCCACTTGTCCCATTCAAAAATGCGAAAGAGGTCATAAACACGTGAGGTGGAGCTTAGTGAAAATATGTTCCTCTGAGTTGTTGGAGAGCTGTTGGGACAAGAGGCAGGGATAACTATATTTTAAAGTCATTTGGTTCAATTTTTGGTAATCAATACATGGATCTAAGTCTGTATAAAAAAATCTAGCACAAGCAGGAGAGGTGGATGGACCGATATAACCCAGTTTAAGTGCCTCAGTGATTTAATCCTCCATACGCAGGAAGGTGAAATTGTTTGGGTGAGGTGGAGGTAAACCAGAGACTTTGGTTTTCCTGTACACCTACTTTAACTTGGCATCAACTTGAACTCATCAATGGGCTTTGAGATTTCTATGTTGGTGGTGGCCACTGTTTGACAAGGTTGTTGGAGGCACAAATCATGATGGAAGGGTGACCACTGAAGGACTTCACCTTGGGTTCAGGAAATGTGAGAGTTATATTTGAAGCCATGGGAGGCCTAGGACTATGGGAAACTTAGCAGATGATGAGATTTGTTCAGAATGCACGGCCCTGACTTTGAGTGTGGCTTCCAATGTGCAGTGAGTGATGGTTCCTCCTATTATCCTCCTCCTATCCACCTCCTCTTGAAGAAGATCAACATTTTGGAATGGCAAAGTCAGAGCCCAGATCTAAATCCTATTGAAAACCTATGAAATGACAAAGAGGGCTGTGCGCAAGAGATCCCTTGAAACTTGATAGATTTAGAGTATTTTTGCAAGGAAAAGTGAAATAAAATTGCTGAGTGTTGAATTACAAGCAGAAGGTACTTTAAGAATGTACTGGTATTAGTTAAGGGGTGTGCACACATGATTTTTTTTTCCTTTTTTCTGTAAAATGTTTCATATGTTTTTCAGTTGAATATTGTTGGTTGCTATAGAACATTAAAGGTTTATCTTGGTTTAATTTTTCATCACAAAAACATGCAATTTTATATCCACAGTGTCTTCATGCTGAAAGAGGAAGAAGGCAGTGGTGACATCCCCCTAACTCACACTCTCTCTCTCTCTCTCTCTCTCTCTCTCTCTCTCTCTCTCTCTCTCTCTCTCTCTCTCTCTCTTCCTCTTTCTCTCTTCCTCTTTCTCTAGCTGTTTTTTGTTATATGTATTCCAATTATTCCCTGCTGGTTGAAATAACTCTGCTTCCCTGTGTCTGGGAGGTTGGGGGGGGTGTGTGTGAAGGATTGGGCAATGCAAATCCATGAAACAACATCAGAAAATTTCTGGCTGCCTCACGTTAGATGTTAATCATCCTGAAATAAATCACATTTTATTTCTAGAATGCATTTATAGACGTATTTTGTGGTATCCTTTTGTATCAGGCCTGAATGTGTAAATTGAAGTAGATAAACCAGTGGCTCTTTTATGCTGTGGGCATGGTTTGGGTCCACTTGATCCCTTAAAGACTGGATCCAAAACAGGATCTGGCACCTCTCAGATTTGGAGTGCCTGTGTTCCATAACTTGGGTCTGTAAATCAGCTTTTGTTTTCTTTTTAATGAAAACATTAAAAGTAATAAGTAATAATAATAAAAATTATATTTATTGATGATCATTCTTGTCACCTCCCTTTCAAAAAATACAATTGGCTTATTTCCCTGATGACCAGTTGGTAAATTAGATATAGCATACTCACGGTATGCATCACATGTGCTCATGCATCATGGATATGGTGGAAAAATTGGCAGCTGACTTTGCTGTCACATGTATATTGAGGTCATCATACTAATGTTAGGCCTATGTGGTAGCATTCAACACTACTATATTAATTGAAGTGTTTGGAGCACTTCTGTGGCAGTGGTCCTTTTCCCTCCCTGTGTATTTGACGGATAACATCTCTCTTGTTGTACCAGTGCCTCATGTTTAACAAATTAAGCAATGCCGATCACCTTTATCCTAGGATGAAACATTTATATCCTCGCGGTAGTGGGATCTTCCAGTATGAAAATGTTCTCATCCATAGGGCACAAACAGTTTTTTTTTCTTCTAGGCTTAGATGTGAGTAACAGAGTAGCTGAGTAGCTGATTTGTCTGTGTTTATGGGTCATTCATTCCAGTTAAATTCACTAGCAAATGGCTGAGGGGCACAAAATGATCCCTGGAGAAGTAGGGTACTGGGTTTTGTGTGCGTGTGTGTGTGTGTGTGTCTGTGCGCACAATTGCACTGGGTTAATGCCAGGTCTTGTTAGGCCTAACCTTTTTATCATGGTTTGTAACAGTCATGATATTTTAAGAGGTTGCAGTGTCGACTATGGATGTCAAACATCATGGAGAATAATATAATTAACATTGGCCTCGGTTAGTGTGTCATAATGGTGTTTATTGGCATGCAAGGCTCAGTTATAATTAAAAAGTTGTCTTAATATTACTTAGGCCTGGACTCATACTATATGTCCTGTGTGTGTGTGTGTGTGTGTGTGTGTGAGAGAGAGAGAGAGAGAGAGAGAGAGAGTATGAGAGATTGCTAATAGTATAAAACAATAAACTTAAATGTGATCTGATCACTCAAACCACATTCGGAGGTGGTCTGGGACACACATAAGTAGGGCTGCAACTAACGATTATGTTCAGGATCGATTAGTTGGCCGATTACTTTTTCGCTTGGTCGATTAGTCGGATTGGGGGTGCGGGGGGGGGGGGGGGGGGCAACTTTCAGTGCCAGAATATATATTATTTATTATTATTATTATTATTATTATTATTATTATTATTATTATTATTATTATATAGATAGATGGATAGATAGATTAATATATATATATATATATATATATAAGTTTATAATTATTATAAATATAAATTATGTAATATAATAAAATTACTTTTTATGGATGCACAAAAAGCACTGAATTAAACTACGGTCCTAAATTAATAATAAAAACTCACTTTCACTGCACCTTGTGGTTTCTGTTACTCACTGTCTTTAGGAATATTATTTTACTTGTGTTTATTTGTGATCATAGTGTTTTAATTAGACATTACAGATCTTACTCGCGCTACACTCTATATCAGCGTGTCTACACTGCACGTTATTAGCAACATGGCCTCGTTACTAACACATAATTTCCACTATAATAAACAACAGAAGTTAGACTGATACAGCATATAATGACAATAAACTTAAATTAAACTAAATCTTTTAAGCAACCTGCGACCGCATCACTGTCATGCTTCCGTGCTACACAAACTCCGCTTTATAAAGTTAGATCTTCCTAGTCAAATCAAACACAAATCAAATTAACACGTGGAGTATTCCTATTTTAGTCGCATTATTGACGTGCATTACAGACATGTACACACCTTAATCACACTATTAACATCGTTTGGGAGTTTTCACCGCATTTTGCGACAGGACACGTACACACATGGCAGTGCTCAACCGTTTGATGGCAAACAAGAGAGCACGGCTGCGTCCGAAACCCCGTACATACCTACCATATAGTAGGCGATATACACGTATTTCAGGTACTATATAATAGGTAAGTACGTTTCAGTCGCCTATTTGCACGTATAGCATGACAAATAATTGACTGCACTTGAAGTTTTTGTAAAATTAAAAATGAAACCCCCCAAACTGTATACGGTATCATAACTAAGATGAACTGTATGTTGATACATGAAATTCTGGAGGACAGCGTGGTGTGGTGACGTAATGACGTGTGCCGTTAATCGATCTCTAAAATGGTCTGTAAAATGGGAACATGAAAGGAATATTCTAAAAGCAACTCATGTAAACACCTTAATCACAATATTGTCTTATTCAGAATAAGGTCAATAATTAGATTATTGCTGTCCATGTAAACGTAGTCGGTGTGATGATGTGGGGATGTTTTGGTGCTTCAGGGCCTGTGCAACTTGTAATAATTGAGGAAAACATGAATTCTGCTCTCTACCAGAAAATCCTAAAGAAGAATGTCCGGTCTTCAATCCATAAATTGTATGTCAAGCGCAACTAGATTATGCAGCAAGACAATGATCCAAAGCATAGAAGTAAGTGAAAGACTGATCACCAGTTATTGGAAGCATTTGGTTGCAGTTATTGCTGCTAAAGGTGGCACAACCAGATTTTAAGTTTAAGGGGACCATTTAGTTTTTCACATTGGTGATAAGTGTTGGATAGCTTATTTTGCTTCAATATATATATAAAAAAAACCTATTATGTTTACTAGGTTGCCTTTGTTTTATGTTGTATTTCATTTGAAGATCTAAAACTATTTAGTGTGAGATCCAGAAAAAACAGAAGAAATCCAGTTGGGGCAAATAGTTTTTCACAGCACTATATAACTTTACTGTTATGGAGGAAAAAGAGGAGAGTAATAAGGTCTTTGTGGTGATACAGAGACACTGAATAGATGGTGTTTCAGAAATAAGATCCAAAACATTATCTTCTGCAGTGTATTAAATAATAGTGTTCTCCTGTTGGAAATCTACTTAAAACATCCAGTTGTTACATTAACTGAATAAATTACATTAGCAAGCTTGTTAGACCTCCTGTCTCCTGTCTGAACAGAGTGCTAGTCTGAGTGACCTTTAATGTCTTATTATGCTATATAACTGAGATTAATACTCAGTCTCCAGGTAGTTTTGTGAATGTTGATTTAAGTGAAGGCCAAATATGCATTACATAAAACTTACCTTCACTGGAATGACCTGTCACGATTTCATTCTAGTGACAGTATGCCTGTGTGTAATGGAATAGGTAAGCCCTGTAAAATGTTCAGTTGTGAATTTAACATGAGCTTCCAGTGACCTACAGTTTAAAATGCTTTTAAAATTTGAGCAGTCGAGCCACACACAAATAAAAAAGTTGAAGGAAGTAGTGCTTCTGTTCATCAGTCCATTTGTTCAGAAGTTCCATTGCATTGATAGCTTTAATTAGACTGATTTTCTCAAAATGTCACAATTTTGGGTCCTTATAACTGCATTCATAGTTGAGTTAAGAGCATGTAGCAAGGAGTTCGTACCAAAATCGCTATTTAGACCTCAGAAGTAACGAGACGTATGCACTATTCGGCCAGCACAAGTTGCTTGAGCTTTGCTTGAAAAATGTAATGAATAAGGAGGTGTAGAACAGGTGTTCTTTCTAAAGTGGTCATTTAGTGGATCTCTAAGTGATGTGATCTATAAGTACTAAGGAATGGGCTAAAATTTTTCCAAGCTGATGTGCAATCGATCAAAAGTTACCCAAAATTGTTTAGTTGCAATTATTGCTACACAAGGGCGTATCACCAGATACTGAAAGCAAAGGTTCACATACTTTTGGCACTCACAGATATGTAATATTGGATCATTTTCCTTAATAAATAAATTAGCAAATATAATATTTTTGTCTCATTTGTTTAATTGGGTTCTCTCTGTGGGTTCTCTCTGTACTTTTATGACAGAAAATTCTAAAGGGTTCACAAACTTTTAAAAACCACTGTATATATACATCAATCAGTCATAACATTAACTTTCATTAAGTTAAATTACATTTTATTTATAGAATCAGACATACAAATAACTATTCATTTATTGCTGGTTCAGATTCCATTTAGATTTCTTGGATTAAAAAGAATACAATAGCCGTAATGAATATTTGTGACTCTTCATCTGAAAACATTTAGCAAATAAGAGCCTGTCTGATGGAGTGAAATACAAGTTAATGTGTGTTGTGACCTGCACTGTCATGTGTAATTATTGTATAATGTCACACTTGTCATTTTACTTTAACAGTAATTTTGCAAATGGTCTTGTCTTTCATATTTGTAGCCCTGTTTGCACTGCGTATAGTCCTACTATATATATTAACTCTGACAACAAAAAAAGGTACTGTAACTGATTCTCAAAGCAATTCACAGCACCCTCTCTACAAGCTGATATAAAAAGCTGCTGTTATTGCTGAACTTCCTTCCTAGATGCTGTCAATGAAAGCGTATGGCCTGCTTGGCTTCCTCCTGTCTGTTGTTTATGCCCTTGGCCTGTTAGCACCCAGCTATGCTTCAAAGAGGCTAACACAGCCAGGACTCCAAAGCAAATACTGAGACTATTCTCAAATACATAGACACCGCTCACTGATAAGCTTCCCTCTGTTTGTGCTTTGAATCCAGAAAAGAATGGCTTGTGGAACAGAAAACAAATGATACAGGGGGCTGAAAACTAAAAACTCCACAAAATTTATTTATTGTTTTTGTGACCCATAGTTCCTGAGCAACAAGTGTCCAGTCACAGTGCAGCAATTCAAAGTGCCACTTCTGACGTGATGGTCACGCCACCTAATTAATATTCTGAAACCCGAATTACGACTTAACAAAAAAAGCCCATTCTAATGTGCTTTGGGCTTTAGATAAACACTGTTTAAAAATATAAAAATATGTTTATCCATATTTACTACAAGAATACCTATGGAGAAAATCACACTGTGTTTCTTTTTATATACAGCACCAACATGTCTATATATACTTACAGAGAAGTTCACTGTGACATAGACCTACTGTTTACTTTTGACATACTAACATTTCTGTCTATACTCCAAGAAAAGTACACTAGATGACAATTATTATTTACTAATGTTTGTTTTTATCCAGTATGCATTGCCTTAATGGTCAGGTTCACAATGGAGACAACGCCTATCCCAGTAACACAGGGCATGAGGTGGGAACACACCCTGGATGGGATGTGATCAAACCAGAGACCCTGGAGCTGTGAGGCAATAATGCTAGCCTCTGCATCACCACCACCCAGTTTACAGTGTGCTCAGAATATATTTTGTGTATTCTGAAAAGAGATTTCAAAAGAGATCCTCCTGTACTCAAAATGTCATATTAACTTCAGCCGACAGTATTCCTTCTCTGTCCAACTAAATTACATTTTTATGATAAATTACATAATTATGATCAGTATTTTTAGCTTCCTCCATTAAACATAATTGACTGCAATATTGGTGGGTTTAGCTTAATTTCACGTCTGAGTGTGTTTTGCATTAAAAAATACTCTTGTGGCAAAAGATGTGCCCAAGGGGCCATTTTATTTTTATTAGAAACTGATTCTACTACTACAGTAAATAAAAAAAAGTGATCTAGAAAATTAGTCAAGTAAGAGTAAATAAATTGAAAAACTACTTCTCTGCTTTACAAATTAGGGGGTTTTTTTTGTTTAGTTTTTTGTTTGTTTGTTTTTTCTTACATGTCTACAGTTGACATAGCTAATCAGAAAAGGTTCCATTTCTGGGGAATACATTTTGAACAATTATGTTAACTATCCAAGTGAGCTATGCTGAAGT
The DNA here is from genome assembly GCF_001660625.3 of Ictalurus punctatus. Taxonomy (NCBI): domain Eukaryota; kingdom Metazoa; phylum Chordata; class Actinopteri; order Siluriformes; family Ictaluridae; genus Ictalurus; species Ictalurus punctatus. The sequence goes on from NC_030430.2 coordinate 13,438,667, forward strand.
GAACACCACCTTGATTATAAACAGTATGTAAAGAAAAGTAAAATTAGCTGACTAGCTAACTAATCCAAATGCTGTTGGGGTTTCAGTGGCTTGCTAGGTTTGTTAGATAGCTTGCTAGCTCATGCTAATTTGTACATTTTTCTAGCAACATAGTTAGCTTTCTTGCAAAGATATAAAATATAGGACTATAGTCTGTAGGAGCTCTTAGATATATTTAACACACCAGTCAATTGCTACCAAACATTGAAGTGGCACCTTAAATTTAATAGACTGTACTGTACAACATTAAAAGATCTGGCTAGCTAGTCTAGCTCACTCAGCTAGCTAATGGCTTACTTGTACATGTTTCCACAGGTTGGATATTGAGCTGTGAAATGGAGATATCTCCACTGGTTTTGGCTCATAATTGGAAGATCATTATCATGCCATTTCCTTTGAAGCATTTAAAACTGAAGATAAATTGGACCATGGATGCTCATCTGTCTCCACTATCTCAAACCGCTGCTGACTAAGCATTTGGGGCTTGAAGTGTAGACTTTTGGCAGGAAAGTGCTTTATTTCAACTGTACATACTGTGTTTTAATTGGCTTACAGTCTTCAGAGAGTTAAATGTATTTTTTTTACTTATTATTATTTTTATTTGTTTGTTTCTTTTTCCTCTGTAATAGTGATTGAAAAAAATGACATTGAATATTTTGTTAATTATACTCAAAAAAGCAGAGTTACAGTGAACCATGTACCGCAATGAGAGTACATGTAGTTTGTTAGTAGTATCCACCCTGGTCATGAAAACAGGTAACTGTCATTGGTAACTATGAGCAGGGATAGGAGTGTGCATGGAGGTCTTGTGATGAAATTGAGGGTGAAGGATAAAGATAATAAATCCCTATCTTTGGGTGGACATGGTCGTGACAACGGTGACTGGTGTTACTGTATTTTTCACCTGTGCTCTGTATAAAAATTAATAGTGTTTCCAGACTTCGGCACTGAACAGTGGCATATATTGCATTCTGGTCTTGATTCGCTCGATCAGGCCTAAGAAATCCAAACCACTTTCCTTTCCCCATCGCCTGTCATCGTAGTTGTTTAAACATGATTTCTCACAGTGAGCATGCAATTCAGCCAGACTGCATAACTAGAAAGTATAAAGGAATCAGCTACTTTCTTGGTTGGCTCTCTCAATGTGTCTACTAGCTAGGGGAGGACAGACAAAGTTCTCTGGTATACCAAAGTATTTAAAAATGTGCTGCATAAACTTAATGTCTTGGGAAGACGTTAAGCATGGCACTAAAGCTTGAATCGTCATACTCATCAGGTGGTGTTATGAGAAGCCAGTTATAGTGGGCACTGCCATGATGGTACTGGGATTCATCACTTCTTGTAGCAGGCTGGCGGAGATTTGCTGTTCGCCGACCACATGGCCTTGGGCAGAGTTGGCTTGGCAGATTTCCTGCATCTGTGTTTTGGCGATATGTCCAGTCATGAAGCAGACAGACAGATGGAAGTACAGGTTTTCTGTGTGTGTGTGTTTTTTGTTTTTTTTAAATAATATAGCAGACAAACAGAAGGGCCTCAGAAACATGAGGAAAGCAAGTGGTCAGGCAATCGGAAACCAGGCATAAACTAGACAAGGCTAAAATCAGTAAGCGTGAAGCAAGCAATAAACAAACCAGTAATCGAAACAGGCAGATAGCACATGCTTGGAATCATCACAGACACAGTGCTAGAACATGTAACACTGAGAGCTTGAGTTTTTGTTTCACAGCTTTCTATTTCATAAGTTCGGCTATGACGGTGAACATGACAACTGCACCACCGCGGTGGTAGTTGGTAATTTATTTAATTTAAGGTTATAAAATTATATATATATATATATATATATACATATATATATATATATATATATATATATATATATATACACACACACACACATATATTACATTATATTATGTTATGTTACATTTGGTCATATTATATTATTACGTTTGGTCATTAGCCACCGTAGTGGTAAAAAGCTGCCACCGTCACAGACCTATTCATCAGACATGGATCTTGTAATCAATTTTCTGAAATATCCCACTGTGTGTCTCTCAATTCCTCTCTCTCAAATTGAGAAATTTACAATTTCTCAAGTCCATTCAGTCAAATTTAATCATTCAGTCATGTTCTACGTCCACTTTATCCTGGTCAGGGTGATGAATGGATCCGGAGGATATCCTGGAAACAGTGAATTTAAACGTTATCCTCCAGATATACTGATTGTACATAGACCTGTATTTGCAAGAGTTCTGTCACAACACATTTCTTTCACAGCTTCCTATTTCAACAGGTATTTATCTCATAACCACCTTTGTGCAATGTACCATTATATGTTTATATGTCTCAATGTCACGGTCTGTTCCTCTCCATTTTTGTTGCTCAAGGCTTTGTCTCTATTAACATGTTCCCTTTTTCCATTACTTCTTCTCATTCTCATTTGTATAGCTGTTTATTTCACCTAGAACTCTATTCATGTATGTTTTAAAAGAATGTGAGAACTCTAATTTAAGAGAGCTTAGAAAATTCCCAGGTCCTTGCTTCAGTGTTGTAATATTCTGCATGTTCCATTCAAAAAGATGTTAATTGCTGATGTGAGCATCGCATCCATTCTTTGGGATCATTTTTTGTGGATGTATTGTTATTGTGTGTTCCCTGGGTAATCACAAGACATCTTTTGAATGTTTTTATCCATGTTTTTTTTTTCCAGATTTGTAAGCCAGAATCTTTCAGGATGTATTCCTACCTCCAAAGCACTTCTGTCCCTCCTCATGGTTTGGTGTAGCACCAATATCTGAACTGCAGGTCTTAGCTCAGGCAGAAGAAGACAACATAAAAAAAATCAAGAACCAGAAAGCTAGACTTGATATTCATTGACTTTGCCGCAAAGAAAAGTTTTAGTTTTTTTCTCGAAGGGGCCATGCCCCACCTGCTCAACAATGACAGTTCCTTCAGCTCCAGGCAAGAGCTCCTGGACCTGGAGGATGGACTTGTGGGCCCCAGTGTGGTCTTGCCAAGCCCAGTGGAGTCACAGGTCAGCACATCTACTGTCTCCACCATTGATGTCACAGGTCAGCACATCCACTGTCCATCCATAGATGCCCCCATCAAAACGACAAAGAACACTATTAACCTCTCTGGGGCAACAGTGGGGGTTAATTTTTTGTCCTCAGACACCGAGAACCTATGTGGATGGGGAGCTCTGACTCCCCGCTTCATCCAGAGCTTCAACACGGCCCGCTGGGTGCTCTTCTTCCTTTGTGTGGCCTCATCCCTCCAGGGCATGATAATCAATGGTTTCATCAACACCGTCATCACATCCATTGAGAGACGTTTTGACCTGCGCAGCTATGAGGTCTGTGTTTTTTTGTTTTTGTTATTACAGATTATGGCTAAAGATAATTAACTTTGAGTGACTCAGATAAGAAGTAAATGGTATACTGTTTTTGTAATTACTTTATTACAGGCTGGACTCATCGCTAGCTCTTATGACATTGCTGCCTGTGTGTGCCTGACGTTCGTGAGCTATTTTGGTGGCACAGGGCACAAGCCCCGCTGGCTGGGCTGGGGAGTTTTCATAATGGCTCTCGGCTCACTCGTATTTGCACTGCCGCACTTCACCACGCCAGCTTACCAGCCAAGAGTACTGGCGCATACAGGGTTGTGCTCAGCCAATCAGACGGAAGAGTGTGGGGACAGCAAAGGAAGTGGACTCTCATTGTATCGCTACGTCTTCATGCTGGGTCAGTTTCTGCATGGTATTGGTGCAACACCGCTCTACACACTTGGCGTTACTTACCTGGATGAGAATGTGAAGTCCAATTATGCACCTGTCTACATAGGTAAGTGCAGAGCTAGACTGTGAAAAAAGCATTACATTGCTTGAATTCTTTTTCATAATTGTGATTGCAGTGAGTGGTTCTAGTATAAGCTGATATTCAGTGGGCCTTGTTCATCAAATTGGATATAAAATAATATATCTGTAAATTGTACACTGTGTGTGTACACTGAAATGTGTCATTCGTGAAAATCCAGGAAAACATTTGCATTCTACCAGAGTTCCTGAGTTTATGCAAATTTATGTATAAGGAGACTCACTAGTATGAATCTTGATTGATATGCTTCAATTCGTATGATAGACATGGTTTACTGCAATTTTATATACAGATTATGTTGGCAATTGTAATTTGATTATTTATTTTACTTGTACACAGGTAATGAAAATGAAAACTCTGTGGAACTCTTTGGTTTTATATTAATTACTTGAAAGAAAGCAGTCCAAAAGAAATCTGTAAATGAAGACAAATAAGACCACCTAATCAGTTAGGATAAAAGAAATGCAGTCGTGTAACAGAAGAAAGTGTTATTCTGCAATGAGCTGGGTTTTTTGGATGATTTAGAGCACTGTGTGTGTAGGAGGCATGTTTTTGCCATTTAGTCACCATTTGGTCTCCCTGTGAGCTTTGCATTTTATGATGTTTTTTTGGCGTCACTAAATGTAGATTGGCTGTGCCGTGAACGTGCTTGGCAATTTACGGATGATTGGAATCCCATCAACATAAACACATGCCGTCTGACATCACGCATGAACCTCGAAGTTAGAGGATGTTGCCCCACAGAGGCTCCATCAACAGGGGCATGGCTGGCCGAAACGGCGGTCACATAAACCCTGTTTGTAGAAGGAGCCAACCCTGCTGAGAAACGTTCTTGTAAGAACTCCAGGACTGTAGCTATTGCGCAGTTCACTGGGTCTAGCTGATGTTCCTCACACCACAAGACAAAAAACCGCCAATTGAGCGCATACAATTTCCTTGTGCATGGGGCTCTAGCGTTTAACATGGTCTCTACAGCCTCAGTTCTGAGACCAGAATGAGCTGGTGCCTCTCAGGGGCCAGACCCACAGTTTCCATAGTTCTGGCCGAGGGTGATAAATCAGTCCTCCGGCTTGAGACAGTAGATCCCTGCGGATGAACCATATTCGAGCTGGCCAATAAGGTGCTAGTAGCAGCAGACGTAGACAGTCTTGACGAACTCTCGCTAGAACTTGTGGGAGCAGAGCGATCAGGGGTAAAGAATATAGACGTGACCTCGGCCACGTGTGCACCATGGCGTCCAGCCCAAATGGTGCGGGAGTAGTGAGGTCGAACCACAGCGGGCAGTGTGTTGTCTCCTCGGAGGTGAACACATCCTCTTCCGCTTGTACGAACATCCGCCAAATGGACTCCACCACATGTGGATGGAGCCTCCAACCCCCGGGCCTCAGTCCCTGCCTCGACAGGATGTCTGCCCCTACATTCTGGCTGCCCGGAATGTACATTGCAGTCACTGACAAGAACTTTCCCTCTGCCCAGAGAAGGATTAGTTGCACCTGCCTGAACAGGGGGTGTGAATGTAACCATTCCTGGTGGTTGATATATGGGACCACCGCTGTGTTGTCTGACACAACTAGCACATGGTGACCTCTCAACTGAGGAAGAAAGAATTTCAGTGCTAGGAATATGGCCCGCATCTCTAGGCGATTCATATGCCACTCCAGATGAGGGCTGCTCCAAAGACCGTGAGCTGGACAGCCATTTAAGACTGCACCCCAGCCCGTGAGGAACGCATCTGTCATTACCGTCTTGCGGTAAGGATACGCCCCTAGAGTGTGACCCAAGGCTAGAAACTGCGGGCACCTCCAAATACTCAGAGCATCGCCGCGTGACACTGATTACTCTGAGGTTTCATACTCGGATGAAACCCCCGACTTTTCAGCCACCACTAAAACGGTCTCATGTGCAATAGGCCTAATGGTATGACGTTGGCTGCTGCTGCCATAAGGCCCAACAGTCTCTCATATAGACTGGAGGGGATGCCCAGACCTAGCTTTATCTTGCTCAAAGTTGATAGGCTCGATCCTACGCGTGTTGGAGATAGAAACGCCCTCATCGTAGTAGAATCCCATATAACCCCTAGAAAATTTGTCCTCTGCACTGGAGAAAGCATACTTTTCTTGAGGTTCAACCTGAGCCCCAAGCTCCTGATGTGGGCGAGAACAACATCTCGATTATGAACCACTTGTTCCCTGGATCGTGCTAGAATTAACCAGTCACCCAGGTAGTTTAGTACACGGATGCCCTGGAGTCGCAAGGGAGCCGGAGCAGCATCCATGCACTTTGTGAAGGTGCGAGGTGATAAAGCTAGCCCAAAGAGAAGAACCTGAAATTGGTATGTGTTGTCTCCAAACGCAAACTTCAGGAACTTCCTGTGACTGGGCGATATTCCTATGTGGAAATATGCATCTTTCAGATCTATCGTCACAAACCAGTCCTCGGACTGAATCTGTGGCACGATAAGTTTGAGCGTCAGCATCTTGAACCTGTATGTCCGAAGAGTACGATTCAGTTGACCCAGATCTAAAATTGGCCGCATACTCCCATCTTTTTTGCGGACCAGGAAATAATGGCTGTAAAAACCTCCTTCCCTTAGGTAACGGGGTACAGGTTCTATGGCCCCTTTGTCCAAAAGGGAACTTACTTCCTGCGCTAACATTGAGCTCTGCTCTGTGCTGACAACTGTGGTGAGCACACCTCTGAACCAAGGAGGGTCGATCTCTGAACTGGACCCAGTAACCCTTTTCTATGGTAGACAGAACCCATGGAGACACATTTGGCAGTAGTTTCCATGCTGCCAAATGGTCTTTCAGTGATGTTAGCTTTTCCACATTTCGTTGGAGGGAAAGCATCAGATTTCTGTCTCCCTGTGACAGCTCGCTGACCAAAGAAGGCTGAAAACGTGGGATGGCCTTGGCCAGGGCAGGCCCTACAGTAGCACTGGGGGCTAACTGCCCTAACAACCTCGTGTTCCCTGATACGTCCCTCCGTGTCCCATCAGGACCGTTCTTTCCTAGCCTGTTTTGCTTTTATGATCATTCTTACATCAGGCCTCTTAGCAGGCTGTGGCACCCCGTCCCCCTGGCTTTCTGCGGGGGGAGGCAGACCACCACACTCGCCTTCTGCGCCTCCCTCGCACTAGCGCTGACGAACTCGACACAACGGGGAAGGAACTGGATGAACGTCGCCGTTTGCTGTTTTGCCTCGCGAAACCTGTGATGGCATTAACTGCGCTGCCAAACAGGCCGGAAGGTTTAATAGGGGCGTTCAGCAAAGAGACCTTATGTTTTTCCCCCATCCCTGAGAGGTTGAGCTATAGGTTCCTCTCCGCCACAACCAGGCTACTCATTGAACGGCCGATATGACAGGCCATTTGTTTGTTCACCGGAGCTCTGCCACTGCCTCGGGCCCAATTCCCTCCCCAGTGTCGAGCTCACTCAGCAGGTCCACTTGGTAGGCCTGCAACACTGCCGTTGTATGCAGTGACCCACAAGCAAGACCGGCTGCCGAATAGGCTTTACCCACCAACGCCAAGGTGGCCTTACATGGCTTAGAAGGTAAAGCTGGCCTCCCTAAATTACCTGCCATTGATGGAGAGAGGTGGCTCGCAAGCGCCTCCTCCACCATTGGCCGTGCTGCTCACTCCCCATGACGGCTGAGTAATCAGACGTCGTAGGGTTATGAACACAGCTAATATATGGTGTTCTCCAGAAGCGTGATATCTCATCATGCAATTCTGGAAAAAATGGGAGTTTTCTGCTGTGTGAGGGAGCTTTATATTTATTTTCACTGGAGAGGAAGCGCTCATCCAGCCTTCTACGCGCCATTTCCTCCTCCCTGGGCCAGTCTATATTAAACTTTTCAACTGCCCTAGTGAGTACCTCAAGTAGCTCTGTATATGCTTGAGAACTGCTGTCGGTTTTTGGTGCAATGGCACCTTCTACCGACTCCTCGGAGTCAGCGAGAGTGTTTTGGCTTTCCATAGGGGAAGGAGGAGTCATGACGCGAGCTCCAAAGTCAGGCAGAGACGGACCCGGAAGACAGAGCAAGAGATAGAGCAGTGCTTGTTTCCGGCTCCTCTTCCAGATCCATACGAAAACCCCACGACCTTAGCCGGCTGGCTGCCTCGGCAGTGGCCGGCCCAGATCCGCGAGGCTCTGAAACCCAACTCCCTTCAGACGAGAAGAGAGCGAGCCGAGAGCGTAGTTGCCTAATCATGAAATGTTCACAATGCTGACAGACAGACCCCTCGAGGGCTGTAGCATGCTCTACGCCCAAACACTTCACACAGAAAGCGTGTCCGTCTCCTACCATGATGAAATGGGAGCAAGGCGTAAAACACTTCCTGAATTCTTTCTCGCTCATTATTTCCCTCTCTTTTCTTTTCTTTTTTCTAAAAAAGGGATAGAAAAGTTTAGAGATTTTGAGAAAATATAGAGTAGAAATGAAGCGTTTTTTGTCACACAAACAACAGACATGCAGTCTCACTGAAGATAATAAGGCTGGCGGCATGGTTCACAGGTGCCATATATATATATCATGCGACGCGCTTAATTGCCACGTCACCTGATCATGGCAGGCCTATAAGTAGAGGCATGATTTTACACAAGCTTCAGATACCGGTCACGCACGCAGGGGCACTCCCCATACTGTTATGCTAAATGCAACGTCAGAGTTCCCTTTAAAAGGGAACTTACGAACAGATAAATGAGGCCTGGTTTTGTTGGAATATTGTGTTGTTGTACTAGTAGGGAAGAACTACTACTATGTAGTAACTTTTAGATACAATATAATGATTACATGGCTGGGTGATATGATAAAAAAAAAAAATCTTAGCACAATATGTTTTTTCATATTTGTTTACCATAGCAATAAATAATGGTGTGAACCATGAAAAAACCACAAGGCATATTCTTGTGTAATAGTTATTTCAATTATAAGAATTCTAAACTTAGAATATTACCTTCTAATAATTCAACTACACATACAGTGAGCTTGAAAGCAATGAGTTCTTTTCTTTTTTTTGGAAAGATTTTATGGTAAATGTATTTGAAATAGGTATCACTGTGTTTGTATGGACCCCTGATGGAGCTCACATAATATTGTGGGTGTTTACTGAATGGATCACAGATGTTGTTATTGTAGTGTTATATGTCAAACGGCAATCATTACAACACTGTTGAGCAAAGGGAACAACTTAAAGGTCAACTGAGACTCGTGACATCATCAGCCCTCTTACTAGGGAAAGAAGTATTTGATCCCCTGCTGATTTTGTATGTTTGCCCACTGACAAAGAAATGATCAGTCTATAATTTTAATGGTAGGTTTATTTGAACAGTGAGAGACAAAATAGCAACAAAAAAATCCAGAAAAACGCATGTCAAAAATGTTATAAATTGATTTGCATTTTAATGAGGAAAATAAGTATTTGACCCCCTCTCAATCAGAAAGATTTCTGGCTCCCAGGTGTCTTTTATACAGGTAACGAGCTGAGATTAGGAGCACACTCTTAAAGGGAGTGCTCCTAATCTCAGCTTGTTACCTGTATAAAAGACACCTGTCCACAGAAGCAATCAATCAATCAGATTCCAAACTCCACCATGGCCAAGACCAAAGAGCTCTCCAAGGATGTCAGGGACAAGATTGTCGACCTACACAAGTCTGGAATGGGCTACAAGACCATTGCTAAGCAGCTTGGTGAGAAGGTGACAACAGTTGGTGCGATTATTCGCAAATGGAAGAAACACAAAAGAACTGTCAATCTCTCTCGGCCTGGGGCTCCATGCAAGATCTCACCTCGAGGAGTTGCAATAATCATGAGAACAGTGAGGAATCAGCCCAGAACTACACGGGAGGATCTTTTCAATGATCTCAAGGCAGCTGGGACCATAGTCACCAAGAAAACAATTGGTAACACACTATGCCGTGAAGGACTGAAATCCTGCAGCGCCCGCAAGATCCCCCTGCTCAAGAAAGCACATATACATGCCCGCTGAAGTTTGCCAATGAACATCTGAATGATTCAGAGGACAACTGGGTGAAAGTGTTGTGGTCAGATGAGACCAAAATGGAGCTCTTTGGCATCAACTCAACTCGCCGTGTTTGGAGGAGGAGGAATGCTGCCTATGACCCCAAGAACACCATCCCCACTGTCAAACATGGAGGTGGAAACACTATGCTTTGGGGGTGTTTTTCTGCTAAGCGGACAGGACAACTTCACCGCATCAAAGGGACAATGGACGGGGCCATGTACCGTCAAATTTTGGGTGAGAACCTCCTTCCCTCAGCCAGGGCATTGAAAATGGGTCGTGGATGGGTATTCCAGCATGACAATGACCCAAAACACACGGCCAAGGCAACAAAGCAGTGGCTCAAGAAGAAGCACATTAAGGTCCTGGAGTGGCCTAGCCAGTCTCCAGACCTTAATCCCATAGAAAATCTGTGGAGGGAGCTGAAGGTTCGAGTTGCCAAACATCAGCCTCGAAAACTTAATGACTGGGAGAAGATCTGCAAAGAGGAGTGGGACAAAATCCCTCCTGAGATGTGCGCAAACCTGGTGGCCAACTACAAGAAACGTCTGACCTCTGTGATTGCCAACAAGGGTTTTGCCACCAAGTACCAAGCCATGTCTTGCAGAGGGGTCAAATACTTATTTCCCTCATTAAAATGCAAATCAATTTATAACATTTTTGACATGCGTTTTTCTGGATTTTTTTGTTGTTATTCTGTCTCTCACTGTTCAAATAAATCTACCATTAAAATTGTAGACTGATCATTTCTTTGTCAGTGGGCAAACATACAAAATCAGCAGGGGATCAAATAGTTTTTTCCCTCACTGTATATGCTGTATACAGTGCATCCAGAAAGTATTTACAGTGCTTCACTTTTCCCACATTTTGTTATATTACAGCCTTATTCCAATATGGATTAAATTCATTATTTTCCTCAAAATTCTACAAACAATACCCCATAATGACAACATGAAAGAAGTTTGTTTGAAATCTTTGCAAATTTATTAAAAATAAATAAATAAATAAAAAACACATTTACATAAGTATTCACAGCCTTTTCCATGACACTCAAAATTGAGCCCAGGTGCATCCAGTTTCCACTGATCATCCTTGAGATGTTTCTACAACTTGATTGGAGTCCACCTGTGGTAAATTCAGTTGATTGGACACGATTTGGAAAGGCACACACATGTCTATATAAGGTCCCACAGTTAACAATGCATATCAGAGCACAAACCAAGCCATGAAGTCCAAGGAACTGTCTGTAGACCTCCGAGACAGGATTGTATCGAGGCACAGATCTGGGGAAGGGTACAGAAACATTTCTGCAGCATTGAAGGTCCCTATGAGCACAGTGGCCTCCATCATCCGTAAATGGAAGAAGTCTGGAATCAGCAGGACTCTTCCTAGAGCTGGCCGCCCGACCAAACTGAGCGATCGGGGGAGAAGGGCCTTAGTCGGGGAGGTGACCAAAAACCCCGATGGTCACTCTGACAGAGCTCCAGCGTGTCTCTTTGGAGAGAGGAGAAACTTCCAGAAGAACAACCATCTCTGCAGCACTCCATCAATCAGGCCTGAATGGTAGAGTGGCCAGATGGAAGCCACTCCTCAGTAAAAGGCACATGACAGCCCGCCTGGAGTTTGCAAAAAGGCACCTGAAGGACTCTCAGACCAAAGATTGATCAAAGATTGAACTCTTTAGCCTGAATGGCAAGTGTCATGTCTGGAGGATACCAGGCACCACTCATCACTGGGTCAATACCATCCCTACAGTGAAGCATGGTGGTGGAAGCATCATACTGTGGGGATGTTTTTCAGCGACAGGAACTGGGAGACTAGTCAGGATCGAGGGAAAGATGAATGCAGCAATGTACAGAGACATCCTTGATGAAAACCTGCTCCAGAGCGCTCTGGACCTCAGACTGGGGCGAAGGTTTATCTTCCAACAGGACAACGACCCTAAGCACACAGCCAAGATAACAAAGGAGTGGCTACAGGACAACTCTGTCTTGTTATGTGTGCCTGTGGGTCTTGTATAAAACACTTCCTTGTTTAACCTCTGGTCTCATTTGTGACATTTGAAGTGTATTTCTTGTAAGTGGAGTTTAAATGCCTTAAAAAGGTTAAGAAAAGAAGGTGTATAAAAAGAGTCACTCATCTAATTGAAGTGCAAACCTGGGCTGTGTGTATGTGTGTATTAAACCTGGGCTTTAAAAGCACCCATGCACTTCAGTCCCCCAAAAGTTCATTTCCTGTAAATGGTGTTTTAAAGGCCATGAAAAAGAAGTACACAAAATTCAGTCATTTTATTGAACTGCAAACATGGAACAGTGTGACATCATGCTGTCGTGTAGGGCTGCTCATTTTTTGTGTATACAGTATGTGAGTATTAAAAGTGGGCTTCCAAAGCACTCAAGTACTTTAGTCCCAAAAATGTTAAGACTGAGAGTAATTAAATTTGGGATGTTGCATATAAAACTCGCATCTGCATATAGTCATTAGCTTTTTTTCAGTTATCCTACAGTACAATTTTGTTCCTATCAGACACCACTGTTATTGACCATTATCAGTAAGCTTTACTTTCAACATCAATAAAGTGTCCCACAATTGTGTTGTTTCCCAGTCCCCACCGTCCGCATTTCAAAGGTATTCACAGACAATTGAATCTCTGGACTATAGTTTCCATTTATAAACATGGTTCCGCCTTAGTAGAGATCAAAAATCCAACATGGATTGTATGAAATGGAACAATAGAGTTTTTTCTAAAACTCAGGGGGTGAGACATGAAAGATCTGGTTCTAATTTGCTAGCGTATTAAACTAACATGCCTTATTTTCCCCAGGTATCTTCTACACAGCAGCTATTATAGGCCCAGCAGCTGGATACCTGCTGGGTGGCATTTTCCTCAACATATACACGGAAATTGGCCAAATGTGAGTATTTTATGCCTGCCTAGGGTCATCTGGGGCTCTGGGGTGAATAGGGTCATGAGGCCTTTAAGGTTATTGTGAGGTAACAAACGAGGTAGGAACAATGGCCACACACCACTGATCAACTTCTACTGGTCTATGACTGAGTTTTCCTTTACTACATTGTTGCCTGTGATGTAGGATTGTGCGATACTGATTTTTTTTCCCCTGCTCACGATTTACCATTTAAGAAATTCACGATAGCCTTAAAAAAAAACAAGAAAAAGCTTTAACAATACAACTATTAGTAACTAAATACTTGTCTAATATAACTTGACATTTTCACTTAGGGGTGTACTCACTTTTGTTGCCAGCAGTTTAGACATTAATGGCTGTGTGTTGAGTTATTTTGAGAGGACAGCAAATTTACACTATTATACAAGCTGTACACTCACTACTTTACATTGTAGCAAAGTGTCATTTCTTCAGTGTTGTCACAATAAAAGATATAATCAAATATTGGGGTATACTCACTTTTGTGAGGTACTGTGTATATATATATATATATATATATATATATATATATATATATATATACTATGTGTACTGTGTATATATGTATGTGTGTGTATATATATATATATATATATATATATATATATATATTTTTTTTTTTTTTTTTTTTTTTTTTTTTCCTTCTGTTTGGTCAGTTGAACTGCACATAAAAAAAACTTTGCATTCCTTCTATTTCTTCAGAACTCTGCTGACCCCAGAAAGCCCACTGTGGGTAGGGGCATGGTGGATTGGGTTCCTGGCAGGAGGAGCTGCTGCCCTCGTCACCGCTCTACCCATTTTGGGCTATCCTCGACAACTCCCAGGTACAATCATTCAATCCACCCCAAGCACCCCTATTTCATTGATTTCAAATAATTAAGGTCCGATGGATATAATAAGTTTACACACCTCTGTTACAATTGCTGTTTTTTGTTAAAAAATTAACAAATATAAATCATGTCAGATATATTCCCACCTTTAATATGACACAGCAACCCACAAAATTCAAGTGAAAAATATAGAGTAATTATCATACACTATGATATCAATGATGTGATTTTGATTAACTCAGAATAAAGATTATCTGTTTCTGTTGGATTTTCTTGATATCTTCTTGTTTCGACTGACTGTTGAAGCCATGGTCCGCAAAGAGCTTACAAAGCATGTGTGGGATCTCACTGCTGAAAGGTATGAAAAAGGAGAGGGTTCAGAATAATTTCCAAAATATTAGATGTGCCGTGGAACACGGAGAAGTGATCAACAAGTGGAGAAAATATGGCACCACAGTATTATATTAATAAGAACAAGCTGTCCCTCCAAAATTTATAAAAGGACGAGACAAAAGCTTATCAGTGAGGCTGCCAAGAGTCCTATAGCAATATTAAAGGAGCTGCAGGAGTATCTGGCATGTTCTGGTCACTCCCTGCATGTGACAACAATCTCTTTTATTCTTCACATACCTGGACTGTAGGGTAGGGTTTTTCTCATGGAAAAAAAACAAGATACAGTCTGTCTACATTTTGGCAAAATATGTTTTCTTTCTTTTTTTCTCAAATGTTTCAATTTGTTTTTCACATGAATTTTGTTGGTTGCTATATCACATTAAAGGTGGAAAAACAATTATCTAGGTTTCTTTTTCACATAACAAAAATCTGCAAGATGTGTATACTCTTTATATCCACTGTAGTTCATTAATTTGTATATAATGTCCTAGTCAGTCAAACTTGATATGTATTGTATCCTATTCAGATACACATATATAGCTGTGAGATGAAATATTGTGCATGGTGCAACATAGAAGAAAATCTAGAAGGAAAATAAAATAAATATGACAACACGTCTATATTGATGTTATTAACTGTAACATAAATGTTATTGAATGATAACTCTCTCTCTCTCTCTATTTCTCTCATGCACACACATACTAATACACTACAGGTTCTCAGCGTTTTATAGCCATGCGTGTGTCTGAGGCTCATCAGCTGAAGGATGGAAGTCAAGTGACAGCCTCTGATCCCCAGTTTGGCAAGACAGCAAAAGACATTCCTAGGTACAAGCACCTTCTCAAGAGTGAAAGCATATAAAAACGAGTACTGATCACTGATCAAGAATCCTGATGAGAGAGAAAATCCAAGTGATGCTGAAAATTGAGAACAAGAATATTTAGAAGACAAACTAAATAAAACCGAAAGGGTCAGCAGAGGGTCATACTACATGCAGATGGTAAAATACAATAGGAAGATTTAAAAACAAACTTGTGTGGTCAAGTCTAAATGGATTTTTAGGCCAAATGTGTTTGTTTCAGTTCCTCTTGGAACTTCTGCTTCAGTTACTCCAAGGCTAAGTATTGTAACAGCACAATGGCTGACTTATGAAATGATAAGCACACATACACAGATAACAGACACAGAGAGGTCTTCATTGTCATACACACATCCTAGATAGAAGCAGAGCAGAGCTTTTAAATCAGATAGTATAACTGCTTCTATAAATCTTACAGTATAGTCACAAATGAGAGAATAATATACAATCTATTAAAGTGTGTTCATACCTTATTATTTAAGTGCATTGATTGCCTTTTTTTAATACTTTATACCTCACAGCTACTTCCAAAATTATTGACTCTGTTCATTTAATTAGCCAAAAAAAAGTGTATATTAATATTTAATATCCCATTCTCATGATATTATGTACATATTCATATTTGGTATCTGGTGGACTAAGAACAATTTCTGCATGACATGATTTCAGTAATTCCTTCATACCTTCATAAAATCTAGAACAGGGTTTACTGAACTTGAATATACACTCTGAATATAGTCACATTATAAGGAACACATATGCTTATTCATGCAGTTATCCAGTCAGTCAATCATGTGGCAGCAGTAAAATGCATAAAATCATGCAAATACAGGTCAAGAGCCTCAGGTAATATTCACATCAAAGATCAGAATGGGGCTCAGTGAGTTTGACCATGGCATGGTTGTTGGTGCCAAACTGGCAGGTATGAGTATTTGAGAAAGTGTTGATCACCTGAGAGTTCACTCAGTTTAGTCTACAGTTTACACAGAATGGTGCGGGGGGGAACAAAACTTACAGTGATCTCTTGATCTATGGATAGACACACAGCTGATGAGAGACCCCACTGTAGTCTCAGTGCTTGTTCTTAGCTGACAGGATTGGAGCACAATGTGGTCTTCTGCTAAGTTTTGTGGGTTGCATTTTCTGTGATGCTTTTCAGCTCATCACATTTATAAGAGCGTTTATTTCAGTTACTGTAGACTTCCTGTGAATTCAAACCAGTCTGGCAATTCTCATCTGACATCTCTCAACAACAAGGTCTTACTTCCCCCAGAACTGACACTGGGTGTTTTTTGTCATTCTGTTTAATATTTTCACACTAGTTTGAAAATCCCAGGAGATCAGCAATTTCTGAAATTTTTAAAGCAACTCATTTGATGTCAACAAACAGGTCATGGTCAAAGTCACTGAGAACATTTCCTCATTCTGATGTTTGATTTGAACACTAACTGAAGCTTTTATCCGGTATCTGCATGATTTTATGCATTGGTTGACTCATTGGATATTGGATATAACTACTGTAACACACTGAACATTACACAGTACTAGTGGCCACAAGAAAGTCATCCTTTCTCAATTTTTCTCCACCCCCCCTCTAGGTCAGTGTTGCTTCTGCTAAAGAACCCTACATTTATTTTTCTATGTTTGGCTGGTGCTACAGAGGCCACTCTAATCGCGGGCATGTCAACATTTGGGCCCAAGTTTCTGGAGTCTCAGTTCAGTCTTAGTGCCTCTGAGGCAGCCACCTGGTTTGGTAAGACAGCCATGTTGAACAGTCACATTCATTCATTTCAGTGCCCCTCACATAACCTGAATTTAAGTGCTTTCAGCCATGCAAGAGGGAGGGAGTCTGCTTTGTATGAATTTAACACTTTGGGACAGCCAGTGTAGTTCCTGAATCTGGCTAAATTATTGACCCAATTCTGTTGTGTTAACCAGAAATATTTCTCCATTATGCCTATTTCTCATAGTTTGTTAATCATGTTAGCGGGTTTTTTTTCTTTGAAAATCTAGTTTTTGTTAATTTAGCGAATTGAGCGAAAAATATATGGATTTTTACAAACTTTTTTTGGCATGTCAGTTTTGCCATTGTGTCTTTCATTGACAGATGTGATTCATTATTTGAGTTAACCTTAGTTTTCATGAGCAAATAGTTGGAGGTCTCATACCATAAAGTGTACTCATGCATATTTAGCATCACCCACACACAGTACTTGTAACATTGTAAAGCTGGCCAGGAGAGGAAAAAGTTATGAGAGCTGGCTAAACCAGGAGAGAAAAAAGTTATGTTCCTACATAAAAAATACACTTCAATTCAGTTTACGGAGGAGAAATAATTTATTCATTTAATTTTCATTTTCTTTCATTCTCTTTCCCTCTTTTCTCAGCTCCAAAATGGCTTGCTTTTCTACCATACACAGCTCTCTGGTCTTCATGTTTGTTTATCCTTTTTAACAACAAATGCAGTGTTCACATGCAAACCTAGGGCTCAAACCAAGAGTAGACTTTCAGAACTGTTACTTCTTTAAACAATCAAATTAACAGGTCACACCTGGGCAGCTATAAACACCTATCAATCACATGTTCCAATATTTTTGATCATGTGAATAAATGGGTAGGCTCAAACAAAAGGTGCCATGTTTTAAGTTGTTAACACATCTAGATGTACATATGAGGAAATGAAAGCTGAAATTCTATCATCTCATATTCATCTTTTGATCTTAAACCCAAATGTCTTCAATGCATAGCAAAAACAATACAACTGGTCTTGCTGTTCTAATACCTTCGGAGGTGACAGTATTTGATATTTTGATTCACTAAAATATTGAATTTCATCAAGAGTGTTGAATAATATAGACACATTTGTAAACACTTACCTCGTTTTAATGACATTTTAAGGGAGGAGATGCTTCCCATGTAGTCTTAATGCAAACGTCTGTGACACACAAACATAGAGCAAGTTCAGAACAAAGATGCAAAACACACTTAAACAAGCATGTTCTCTCCTAAGGCTACATGGTGGTACCCGCTGGAGGGGGTGGCACCTTCCTGGGTGGCTACATTGTGAAGAAGCTGAACCTACGTTGTCGTGGCATCATCCGCTTCTGCATGCTCTGTGCCCTAGTGAGCCTTGTGGCCGTGTTCGTCTTTCTCCTGCACTGCCCCAACTTGCCTATGGCTGGAGTGACCACACCATACCAGAGCAGCCCTCAAAGCAACAACCCCTTCTACACACAACTTCAGAGCAGGTACAATACACTGTAGCAGCAGGTGCACCTCCCTCTATAGGCCATGTGAGGTAGTACAATGTGGAACACAAATATATATCTTTATTTTGTTATTTATAAGATATCACTTATAGTACTGTGAAATAGTCTTAAGCGCATGCAAAGAAATGTAGAGCAAAGATACCTTCAAATATAATGAAATTAAGTGTTTCTACATTTAAAAAATACTATAAAGAACAGTAAACAATAATAAATGAAACAAAGCCAGTATTTGGTGTGACGACCATTTGCTTAAAAAAAAATTAGTAGTATTCTCAGGTACAATTTGTGCAGTTTTATAAGGAAATTAGCTGGTAAGTTGTACTGAGTATCTTGCAGAACCAGCCACGGCTCTTCAGGGGACTTTGACTTTCACACTTGCTTGTTATTTTGCAGCAAAACTCAGCAGCCTTCATTATATTTTGTTCATTATATTCTGAAAAGTGGTCTCTTGCATAATATGCTGCTTTCTTTAATGATATACAAACATTTTTCTGTAACATTTAATTTTGTGCTGGTAAACTAATGTTTGGAAATCTAAAATGTTTTTTGTACTGACTCAGTAATGTAGAAGTCATAAAATAAAAAAATTGTTTGTCCAAAAATATAGGGTGCTTAAGACTTTTGCACAGTACTATGCAAATATGTTTCTCATATCAATTCATAGGGGTGCCAATAATTGTTGCACACCTATATTTAACAAATATATTTTGGGATAATTGTTTGAAATTGTTTGATATCCATGAGAGCAGAGTATTTTTGTGAATTTTTTTTTAACAAAAGATCAAAAGGTTAAACAATAAAGACAAATTTTCACAGCCTTCTTTGCTCATATTTACCAAGGGTGCCAATATTAATGGAGTTCACTGTATATGAACACTGGCTTAGAGGCATAAATGCTTACCATGTTGGGAAAGAGAATAGGAGCTGGCCATCTACAGGAAAGTATTTCTCCAGGCCAGAATCAAGTATTCAGACAGAACATGGTACAAAGAAGATGATGTTTATGCCACAACACTCAGCTCAGAAAAGATAGATGTTCTCAACCAATTCCCTTTCTTTTGGGAACAGGTCTTGATCTCATTCAAAGTAAAATTCCCAAAATAACAGAACAGAAATTAGTTTACAGTGATTGCATTCTTTAAAAGATAAAGAAATGAAACCTTAACCGTTGAAGAAAAGGGTACTGGTGAATGTATTGGAACTTTCTAATGGTTTCTCATGGTTTATGTTAAGTGGTTTAAATATGCCACCATATGAAATTAATTTTAAATGTAAACAGTAACAATACATTTGAATCCTATTAGCAAATATCCCAAAATGCACTTCAATGCCTATAAATCCAAGTAGATTTCTATTTTTTTTCTCTCATTTTAAAGATATGTGGATTTCTAGGATTTCTGTAGACTTTCTGCTGTCAACAGTGTATGCTGAGAAGTTATCTACAGGGGGCATTTACAGTCGCCAACAAGGAAACTGAGCAAAAATATAGACATATGCAGTGGTGCTTGAAAGATGTTCTATATATTTTCTATATATCTGCATAAATATAACCTAAAACATAATCAGAAGTCCTAAAAGTAGATAAAGATAACCAAACTAAACAATTGAGACAAAAATATTATACATGGCCATTTATTAATTGAGGAAAATGATCCAATATTACATATCTGTGAGTGGCAAAAGTATGTGAACCTCTAGGATTAGCAGTTAATTTGAAGGTGAAATCAGAGTCAGGTGTTTTCAATCAATGGGATGACAATCAGGTGTGAGTGAGCACCCCGTTTTATTTAAAGAACAGCGATCTATCAGAGTCTGATATTCACAACACTTTTGTGGAAGTATATCATGGCACGAACAAAGGAGATTTCTGAGGAGCTCGGAAAATTAGTTGTTGATGCTCAGGCTGGAAAAAGTTACAAAACCATCTCTAAAGAGTTTGGACTCCACCAATCCAAAGTCAGATAGATTGTGTAAATTCAAGACCACTGTTACCCTCCCCAGGAGTGGTCAACCAACAAAGATCACTCCAAGAACAAGATGTGCGATAGTCTGCAAGGTCACAAAGGAACCCAGGGTAACTTCTAAGCAACTAAATGCCTCTCACATATTGGCTAATGTTCATGAGTTCACCATCAGGGGAACACTGAACAACAATGTTGTGCATGGCAAGGTTGCAAGGTCAAAGCAACTGCTTTTCAAAAAGAACATTGCTGCCTATTTACAGTTTGCTAAAGATCATGTGGACAAGCCAGAAGGCTATTGAAAACATGTTTTGTGGATAGATTAGACCAAGATAGAACTTTTTGGTTTAAACAAGAAGCTTTATGTTTGGAGAAAGGAAAACACTGCATTCCAGCATAAGAACCTTATTCAATCTGTGAAATATGGTGATCGTATTGTGGTTTGGGCCTATTTTGCTGTATCTGAGCCAGGACGGCTTGCCATCATTGATGTCAGGGGACATCTGTCCGTGAACTGAGTCTCAAGAGAAAGTGGGTCATGCAACGGGACTGTGTCATTCTACCAGAATGGTTAAAGAAGAATAAAGTTTTGGAATGGTCAAGTCAAAGTCCTGACCATAATTCAACAGAAATGTTTTGGACGGACCTGAAGCAAACAGTTAATGTGAGGAAACCCACCAACATCCCAGAGTTGAAGCTGTTCTGTACTGAGGAATGGGCTACAATTCCTCCAGGCCGATGTGCAGGACTGATCACCAGTTACCAGAAATGTTTAGTTGCAGTTATTTCTGCACAAGGGGGTCACACCAGATAGGTTCACATACTTTTTCCACTCACAGATGGCAATTTTCCTCAATAAATAAATAGCCAAATATAATGGTTTTGTCTCGTTTGCGTATTTGGGTTCTCTTTATCTACTTTTAGGAAAATCTGATGATGTTTTAGGTCATATTTTTTCTGAAATATAGACAATTATAAAGGGTTCACAAACTTTCAAGCTCCACTGTATATAAAAATGGTGACCTACTGGTTCATGTTAGCTGCCCAATAAAACTTATAACGTTATTCTACATACTTTAGCTACGCACATTAGTTTAGATGTAGTTGTAGCACAATTAAAATGGAAGCCTAGTGCGATCATTTTAATTTCTACAATTTTGTGAATTTTACTTTAAATGAGATCAATATCAGTTTTTAGAAGAAAAGGAACTGGTTGAGCCTGATCAATCAAAGTTGTGGGAACATGGGTCTATTCCCACCCCCAAAGACTCAAAATTCAACTTAACTCGTGAGCAGAGTGTAGCCTTGCAATAAGCTTTGCATGATCACTAATCACAACACCTAGTACACTCGCTAACACTGTTCTGCATGCTCAGTTTGGCCGCCCACTTTCTCTGTTTTCATAATACTACATAGTGTTCACACAAGCAAACAATATGCTGAGCTGAATGAACGCTTCTCTTCCCCCTCCTTCTCTCTCTCTCTCTCTCTCACTTTCAATCTGTCTCAGTTTTGTAGTAGGTACGAATTTGACTGTAGACTGCAATGCAAAATGTCACTGTGTGGAGGTGCTGTATAACCCAGTATGTGGAACTGATGGTGTGATGTACTACTCTGCCTGCCATGCTGGCTGCAGTGCTGTAAACAGCACACACATGCCCACAGGAAGACAGGTACTGCATACAAACCACACCGTCAATTGCTAATATAGACTGACTAATCCAAATTATACTATAGAATTAAAATGTCATACTCTATATACTTCATTGACTGTTCACATTATATTAAGTATTCATATGGTTTTTTTTTTTCAAGTTAACTGTAGCTCTTCAAAAGCACTGCCCCAGATTCATGCATTAAGTATGTGCATGTGTGTTTAGATGTTCACAGACTGTAGCTGTATTATGGGTAATATGTCGAGAGGCGAGGAAGGCCTGGCCATAGCAGGAAAGTGTAGCTCGTCCTGTAACCACATGCCAACCTTCCTCACCTTCTTCTTCATAATCATCTCCTTCACCTTTCTGTGCAGTATCCCGGCTCTCACAGCTACTCTGAGGTAAAACCCACTGTCACAGAGACAGTTTCTATTTTAGTGCACTCATAAACACTTGAGTACAGTCTGAATACCTTCACATTCACATGGCTGAATACCTCTCTTCCCTCTTTTAGGTGTGTGCCTGACAGTCAGAGGTCATTTGGACTGGGAATTCAGTGGATTGTGGTGCGAACACTGGGTATGTTAAAATCTCATAATATTGGCATAATGTTGGTAATATTTCTTACTCTATGGTGATGTCAGAAGACATTAAAAGGTGGGGAAACACATTGCATTTTGATGAAAGGTTAGGGGAATAACATGACTTGTGATTGATTTAGCACAATTGACTCCAACCAATATGTCACAATATGACTAGTTACATAAACAAGGAAACAAAAAGGTCACTTTTGATTTCAGGTTGACTTTAAGCAAAAAAGTAAAGAAGTAAAGAGACAATAGTATATTTTTATCATAATTCCTAATGTTTTGGATTTGTTTCATCCACAGTTACATTGTCCAATCTAAGATAAACAAAGGCAACCTGAGTAAACACAAAGTGCATTTTCTAAATGATAATGTTATTTATGGAAGTAGAAAATTATCCAATGCCAACTGGGCCTTTGTGAAAATGTGTTTGCCCTCGTAATTACTAATTCACCAAATCTATGAAATTGCATTCATAATGGGGTTCAGCTGGACTAGACGCAACTTGGACTGATTACTGCAAACCTTGTTCAATTAAATCTGCACTTAAATAGAACTTTTTCTAACAGCATGAAGTTGGTTAAAAGGTCCTACCCAGTAACACACTATACCAAAATTGAAAGAAATTCCAGAAATGATGATGATGATGATGATGATGATGATGATGATGATGATGATAAGGAAGAAGAAGAAGATGATGATGAGGAAGAACAAGATGATTGAAATACATCAGTATTGGAAGGGTTACAATGCTATTTCAGAGGCTCTGGGACTCCAAAGGACCACAGTGAGAGCCATTATCTCATGCATTGGAAAAACTCAGTACAGTAGTGAACCTTCCCAGCAGTGGTCGACCTTCCAAAAAATACTTCCAAGAGCACAGCAGCTACTCATCCAGGAAGTCACAGAAGACCCAAAGACAACATCAAAGGACTTATACGCCTATGTTGCATCAATAAAGTTTACTGTTCATCACTCCACTATCATAAAGACACTAAAATGTCATCCATGGAAGAGTGGCAAGGTGAAAACCACTGCTAACCCAGAAAAACATTAAGGCTCATCTGAATTTTGCCAAAACAAAGCTTGATGATCCTCAATCATTTTGGGAGAATGTTCTATGGACTGATGAGTTGAAAGTGGAACTGTTTGGAAGATAGGGGTCCCGTTACATTTGGCGTAAACCAAACACAGAATTCCACAAAAAGAACATCATACCTATGGTCAAGCATGATGGTGGCAGTGTGATGGTGTGGAGATGCTTTGCTGCTTCAGGGCTTGTGCAACTTGTAGTAATTGAGGAAAACATGAATTCTGCGCTCTACCAGAAAATCCTAAAGGAGAATGTCCGGTCTTCAGTCTGTAAGTTGAACCTCAAGAGCAACTGGATTATGCAGCAAGACAATGATCCAAGGAGTAAGTCCAAGCCCTAGAAGTAAGTGAAAGACTGATCACCAGTTATTGGAAGCATTTGGTTGCAGTTATTGCCGCTAAAGGTGGCACAACCAGATTTTAAGTTTAAGGGGACAATTAGTTTTTCACATGGGTGATAGGTGTTGGATCAATTTTTTCTGCTTTAATAAATAATTTTTTTTAACTGTATTGTGTTTACTCAGGTTCC